>NC_138358.1:15000-109845 GCF_046562875.1 Panthera onca | reverse complement strand
GCCTGCTCCCTCCCTTGTGCCCTCATCTCAGCTCTTCGGGGAGACCACTTCACTGTTTTGGTTTCGGTGCCTGGAGCCTCCTGGGATCTAACCCTAACCCTAACCCTACCCCTAACCGGAACCCTCCACTGAAACCTACACTGGCATCGAACCCTAACCCTACACTTGAGCTGCCCAGTCGCATGGTCCCACACTTCAGCCCTCGAAGGAGATCACGAGACTGGAGTCGCTTCGGCCCTGGCAATTCCCTGGACCGAACCCTAACCATAGCTAAGGCCCCCCCCCGGATTGGGACCCAATACCAAAGTCTGACAACACCACGTGCCTGGGGTCCAGAATCGGTGCGGGGCACTCGGCATGGAATCTGGAAGCTCACCATGTCATTTCCCAGTTCCGGCTGCAGCTGCCCGAGGGGATTCCTGAGGCCTCCCTGACCAGGGGCTCAACGAGTTGTGTGCCCTGGAAGCCAGAGACTGATGCTGACTGGCACCTTCCCTTGTGTCTTCAACTCAGCCCTTCGGGGAGAACACTGCACACCTGTGGGTTCGACGCCTGTAGCCCCCTGGGACCTAACCCTATCCCTAACCCTTCCCCTAACCAGAACCCTCCACCGAAACCTAAGCTGGCTTCGATCCCTAACTCTACACTTTAGCCGCACCATCACATGGGTCCTCACTTCAGCCCTCAAGGGAGATCATGAGACTGCAGTCGCTTCAGCCCTGGCGACGTCCGTTACAGCCCTAACCCTAGCGAAGTCTCTCTCCCCATGGGGCCCAAACCAAAATCGGACAACACCATGTGCCTGTGGTTCAGAATCATTGCGGGGTCACTCAGCATGGAACCTGGGAGCACCCATGTCGTTTCACGGCCCAGCTGCAGCTGAGAGAATTCCTGAGCCCTCCCCGACCAGGGGCCCAGGGAGTTGTGTGGCCTTTGAAGCCAAACACTGATCCTGACCCGCACCCTCCCTTGGGCCCTCAACTTAGCCCTTCGAGGAGTCCACTGCACTGCTGTGGGTTCAGCTCCTGGAGCCTCCTGGACCTAACTCTAAATCTAACCCTACCCCTAACCGGGATCCTCCACTGAAACCTAAGCCAGCCTGGAACAGTACTCCTACACTTGAGTCGCACTATCTTATGGGACCTCACGTCAGCCCACGAAGGAGATCACGAAACTGGAGTCCCTTTGGCCATGGCGAAGTCCCTGGCCCAAACCTTAACCCTAGCTAAGGCTCTCTCCCTATGGGGCGCGAATACCAACGTCTGAGAACAACACGCACCTTAGGTCCAGAAGCGTTGCAGGGTCACTCTGCTTGGAACCTGGAATTTCACCATGTCGTTTCACAGGCCCGGCTGCAGCTGCTCCAGAGAATTCCTGAGTCCTTCCCGACCTGTGGTCCATAGAATTTGTGGCCTTTGAATCCAAATTCTATTCTGACCGGCACCCTCCTTTGTGCCCTCCACTCAGCCCTTCGGGGATACAACTGCAGTGCTCTGGCTTCAGCACTTGGAGCCTCCTGGGTCCTTACCCTAACCGTAAATCTAACCACAATGGTCAGTGGAAACCTAACCCTTTCTGAGAGATTATCCTACACTTGACCCTCCCCGTCGCTTGGGCCCTCACTTCAACTCTTGAGGGATATAACGAGTTTGGATTTACTTTCCCCCTGGGACGACCCTGGACTGAACTTCAAACCTAGCTAATACTCTCTCCCAATGGGGATCCAATACCAGAATCTGACAACACCACGTGCCTTGTCTCAGAAGAGATGAGGGATCATTGGACTAGATCCTGGTACATTAGCATGTCGTTTCCAAGGCCTGGCTGCAGCTGCCTGAGAGTTTTCCTGATGCCTACCCAACTAGTGGCCCATACAGCTGACTGGTCTTGGAAACCAAAGACTAATATTGACCAGCACCTTCCATTTTGCTTTCAACTCAGGTCTTTGGGGAGACAACTGCACTGCTGTGGTTTTAGCCCCTTGAGTCTCCTGGGAAATAAACCTAACCCTAACTCTAAGCTTATTTCTCAACCAAACCCTATTGTATAAACGAAGGTCATGAGACTGGAGTTGCTTCAGCCTTGGTGAAGTGCCTGGATCGAATCCTTAGCAATATTAAGGCTCTCTCCCAATCGGGACCCAATTCCAATGTCTGACAACAGCACGTACATGGGTTCGAGTATCAGTACAGAAATACTCGGCATGGAACGTGGAACATCACCATGTCATTTCAAAAGTGCACCTGCAGCTGCACGAGATGATACCTGAGGCCTCCCTGAAGGGTTGACCATATTTTGTCTGGTCTTGGAACCCACGCCTATTCCTAACTCGCACCCTCCCTGTGTACTCCACTCAGCCCTTCGGGCAGAAAATTGCTCTCCTGTGGGGTCAGTGCCTGGAGCCTCCTCGGACATAACCCTAACCCTAACCTTAACCCTTACCATAAACCTCAACCTACACCTAACCCTATCTGTCACAGTAACTCTACAGCAGACCCGCATATGCCCTCACTTCAGCCCTCCATGTAATTCACGACACTTGTGTCATTTCAGCCATGGTGATGTCCCAGGTCGAAATCTAACCCTAGCTACGGCTGTCTCCCCATGGGAACCCAATTTCACAGTCTGACAACAGCACACACACGGGTTCCTAAATCGGTGCAGAAATACTCAGCATGGAACCTGAAATATCACCATGCCATTTCCAAACCACGACTGCATCTACAAGAAAGTATTTCTGAGGCCTACTCAAAAGGTGTGCCTTAGAGTTGGCTGGTCTTGGTACCCAAAGATTAATCCTGACTGGACTCTCCATTGTGTACTCCACTCAGCCCTTCAGGGACGCAAGTGCACTGTTGGGGTTTCAGTGCCTGAAACCTTCTGGGACCTAACCCCAATCCTAACCCTTACCCTAACCATAACCATCAACCTACCCCTAAACCTATCTCATTAAAAAGAACAACAACAGAATCATAGCGTCCCAATGATAAAGAGAGAGAAAAGGGGTAGAAGTGTTAAGTTAGCAAATCATAGCAGATAATTTTTCTTACCTGGGAAAAGGCACAGACATTAAAATCCAGGAAGCACAGAAGTCTCTCATTAGATTCAAGAAAAACCCACAAGTAAAAGAAATATTACATTCCAAGTCAGAGAATACTCAGGCAAGGAAAGAATCATGAAAGCAGCAAGGGAAAAAAGTCCTCAACAAACAGTGGAAGACAGATCAGATTAGCAGCACACCTATTAACGGAGACTTGGCAGGGCAGAAAAGAGTGGCAAGGTATACTCAGTGTGCTGAATCAGAAAACTATGCAGCTAAGAATTCCTTATCCAGCAAATCTGTCATTCAATATAGAAGGACAGATTAAAAGTTTCCCAGAAAAACAAAACTTAAAGGAGTTCGCGACCACTAAACAAGTCCTCAAGGAATTTTCAGGGGGACTCTCTGAGGAATAAGAGATGTAAAAAAGAAAAAAAACACAAAAAGTACCAAAGACTGGATAGCACAAAAACACCACCACAAAATCCAACTCTACAAGACACATAATGACAAAAATCTCATATCTTTGAGTACTCACTCTAAACGTCAGTGGAATAAATGCTCCAATCAAAAGACATAGGGTAACAGAGTGGGGAAAAAAAGAAGATCCATCTATATGCTGTTTACAAGATACCCACATGAGACCTAAAGACACCTTCAGATTGAAAGTAAGGGTATGGAGAACTATCTATCATGCTAACGGTAGCCAAAGAAAGCCAGAGCAACCATACTCATATGAGACAATCTAGACTTTAAAAAAAAGACTGATACAAGAGATGAAGAAGGATGTTGCATCATAATTGAGGGGGCCTATCCACCAACAAGACTTAACAATTGTAAACATTTATGCTCCCAATGTGAGAGCACCCAAAAATATAAATCAATTAATCACAAATATAAAGAAGATCATTGATAGTAAAACCATAATAGTATGGGACTTCAACACCCCACTATAACAACAGAAAGATCATTTAAACAGAAAATCAACAGACAATGGATTTGAGTGAGACACTGGACCAGATGGACTTAACAGATATTCAGAACATTTCTTCCTAAAGCAGCAGAATATACATTCTTCTCCAGGGCACATGGAACGTCTGCAGAATAGATATCATACTGGAAACAAATCAGCCCTCAAGAAGTTCAAAAAGTTCGAGATCATGCCATGCGTATTATCAGACCACAATGCTATGAAACTCAAAATCAACCACAAGAAAAAATTTGGAAAGAAAACAAATACTTGGAGACTAAAGAACATACTACTAAAGAATGAATGGTGGAATGCAAGCTGGTGCAGCCACTCTGTAAAAACAGTATGGAGGTTCCTCAAAAAACTAAAAACAGAACTACTCTACGACCCAACAATTGCACTGTTAGGCATTTATCCAAGGGATACAGGTGTGGTGATTCAAAGGGACACATGCACCACCCCCATGAGTATAGCAGCACTATCAAAAGTAGCTAAAGTATGGAAAGAGCCTAAATGTCCATCAATGGATAAATGGATAAAGAAGAAGTGGTACATATATACAAAGGTGTGTTACTCGGCAATCAAAAAGACTGAAATCTTGCCATTTGCAACTATATGGATCGAACTGTAGTGTATTATGTTAAGTGTAATTAGTCAGTCAGAGAAAGACAGAAACCATATGTCTTCACTCACATGAGGGCTTTAAGAGACAAAACATATAAACATAAGGGAAGGGAAACAAAAATAAAATAAAAACAGTGAGGGGTCAAAACAGAATTAACTCATAACTATGTAGAACAGACAGAGGGTTACTGTACGGGATGTGGGAGGGGGTTGGGCTCAATGGGTAAGGGGCATTAAGGAATCTACTCATGAAATCATTGTTGCACTATATGCTAACTAATTTGGATGTAAAATTTAAAAAATAAAAAATAAAATTAAAAAAAAAAGGAATGAATGGGTGAACCAAGAAGTTAAAGAGAAAATTTAAAAGTACATGGAAGGCAATGAAACTGATAACACCACACCCCAAAACCTCTGGGATTCAGCAAAGGTAGTCATAAGAGGAAGTTTATAGCAATCCAGGCCTTCGAAAAGAAGTAAGAAGGTCTCAGATACACAACCTAACCTTATACCTTAAAGAGCTGGAAAAAGAACAACAACAACAACAACAACAACAACAACAACAACAACAAAAACCAGCAGAAGGCAAGAAATGATAAAGATTACATCAAAAATCAATGCTATCAAAACTGAAAACAAAACAAAAACACACACAGAAAAAACAACAACATATAACCCCACACAAAACAAACTAACAAACAGTAGAACAGATCAATGAAACCAGAAGCTGTTTCTTTGAAATAATTAATAAAATTGATAAACCCTTAGCCAGTTGGATCAAAAAGAAAAAGGAAAGGACCCAAATAAATAAAATCAAGAATGAAAGAGGAGAGATCACAATCAACACAGCAGAAATACGAACAATGATAAGAGAATATTATCAGCAAATATATGCCAATAAAATCAGCAATCTGGAAGAAACGGACAAGTTTCTACAAATATATAAACTACCAAAACTGAAAAAGGAATAAATAGAAAACTTGAACAGACCCATAACCAGCAAAGACATTGAATTAGTAATCAAACATATCCCAAAAAACAAGAGCCCGGGTCCAGATGGCTTTCCAGGGGTATTCTACCAAACATTTAAGGAAGAGTTAACACCTATGCTCTTGAAGCTGTCCCCAAAAAAGAAATGGAAGGAAAACTTCCCAACATTTTCTCTGAACCTAGTATTACCTTGATTCCAAAACCAGAAAAGGACCCACTAAAAAGGAGAAGTATAGACAAATTTTCATGATGAACATGGACACAAAAATCTCCCACAAGATATGAACCAACCAGATCCAACAATACATTTAAACGTTATTCACCAAGACCAAAAGGGATTCATACCTGGAATTTAAAGCTGGTTCAATATCCGCAAAACAATGTGACTTATCACATCAATAAAGGAAAGGACAAGAACCACATGATCCTCTCAATAGATGCAGAGAAATCATTTGACAAAATACAGCATCTTTTCTTGATAAAAAGCCTCAAGAAAGTAGGGATAGAAGGATCATACCTCGAGATCATAAAAGGCATATGTGAAAGACCCAACTCTAAGATCATCCTCAATGGAGCAAAACTGAGAGCTTCCCTACTAAGGTCAGGAACAAGACAAGGATGTCCACTCTCATCACTGGTATTCAACATAATATGGGAAGTCTTAGCCTCAGCAATCAGACAACACAAAGAAATAAAAGGCATCCAAATGGTTCAGGAGGATGTCGATCTTTCACTCTTCGTAGATGGCATGAAATTCTATGTGGAAATATAAAATAGTGCACCAAAAAACTGCTAGAAATAATACATGAATTCAGCAAAGTGGCAGGATATAACATCAATGCACAGAAATCAGTTGCATTCCTATGCACTAACAATGAAGCAACAGAAAGAGAAAACAGAGAATCGATCCCATTAACAATTGCACCAAAAACCATAAAATACCTAGGAATATATCTAACCAAAGAGGTGAAAAATCTATACACTGAAAACTACAGAAAGCTTATGAAAGAAACTGCCAATGACAAACACACAAAAAGGAAAAATATTGCATGCTCCTGGATAGGAAGAACAATTATTGTTAAAATGTCAATAGTACCCAGAGCAATGTATATACTCAACACAATACCTATCAAAATAACACCAGCATTCTTCACAGAGCTACAACAAAGAATCCTACAATATGTATGGAACCAGAAAAGACCCTGAATAGCCAAAGCTATCTTGAAAAGGAAAACCAAAGTAGGAGGCATCAGAATCCTGGACTTCAAGCTGTATTACAAAGTTGTAATCACCAAGACAGTATGGTCCTGGCACAAGAACAGACACTCAGATCAATGGAAGAGAATATAAACACAGAAATGGACCCACAGACGTGTGGCCAACTAATCTTTGACAAGGAAGGAAAGAATATCCAATGGGATAAAGACAGTTTCCTCAGAAAGAGTGCTGAGAAAACTGGACAGCGACATGAGAAGAATGAGTATGGACCACTTTCTCACACTCAAAATGGATGAAAGATACTCAAATGGATGAAAGACCTAAATGTAACATAGGAAACTGTCAAAACCCCTGAAGAGAAAGCTGACAGAAACCTCTTTGATGTTTGCTTCCACAATTTCTTAGTCAACGAGTCTCTGGAGGCAAGGGAAACGAAAGCAAAAATGAACTATTAGGTCCTCATTAAAATAAAACGCTTCGGAACAGAGAAGGAAACAATCGGCATAACTAAAAGGCAACTAACAGAAAGGGAGAAAATATTTGCAAACAACATATGAGATAAAGGATTAGTATTCAAAATCTATAAAGAACATATCGAACTCAACACCCAAAAAACAAGTAATCCAGTGAAGAAATGGGCAAAGACATGAGAAAACACTTCTCCAAGGATGACATCCAGATGGCCAAATGAGACATGAAAAAATGCTCAACATCACTCATTATCAGGGAAATACAAATCAAAACCACAATGAGATCACACCTCACTCCTGTGAGAATGGCTAACATTAACAACTCAGGCAACAACAGATGTTGGCAGCGAAGCGGTGAAAGAGGAACTCTTGCACTGCTGGCGGGAATGCAAAATGGTGAAGCCACTCTGGAAAACAGTAGGTAGGTTCCTCACAAAATGAAAAAGAGGACTATCCTAACCCAGCAGTAGCACTACTAGGTATTGATCCAAGAGATGCATATATGCTATTTCGAAGGGACAAGTGAACCCCAAAGTTTATAGCAGCACTATCAACAACAGCTAAAGTATGGAAAAAGCCCAAATGTCCATTGATGGATGAATGGATAAAAAGATGTGGTATATATATGTATGTATATATACATACACAATGGAGTATTAGCAACCCAAAGAATAATTGTACAACTCTCATGAAGGCAAATATACTTTTTAAAACAAAGCTCATTATGAAATAGACAATCTATGCAGAAAAATCCTAAGTTCTATTTCCAACAACCAGCTGCACCCAAAGAAAGAACAAGACTCTCTTAAGTATAAATAACTGACTTTCAAAGTCTACTACGGTTTTCACCAATACAGCTCAGTCATGTTACCAAGAACACATGGTAAACTCTTACAACAAAGGCAATGACCTTTTCCTCTATATTGTAGGAAAAAATAACAGCTATTATCTTGACATTATGAATTCATTGTATAATTCAGACCTGTTACAAAAGAAACAAACTCAGTATTCTTGCTGGCTAAATTTTGCAAAGGGACAAATGCATTTATATAATCAATAAGGATAACAGAAATTGCAGCAGTAAAAAATAAAAGGATGTGATATTGTAATTCAACCTGAGGGTATAATTACTCAGATACTAAACTTAATCCCATTTCCTGGAATGTGACAGCAGCTTTACATGTACCGTTGCTTATAATATACCAGGCTGAAGTATGGCCTTTCCCCGTTCATCTTGGGGACAGTGTGGTAGATGAAAGAAAGTGGGCTTTGGAGCCCATGAGAACAAAGTTATCCAAAGAACAGCACTTACTAGTACTGTGATCTCAGAAACATGACCTACTCTTTCTTGAGCTTCAGATTGTGGATTTTCAAAATGAAAATAATCATACTTACCTCAACTAGATGTTGTGATGCCCATGTTAAGGATGTAATTCCAGTGCCAGCCAGGAACTTGGAGTATAGAGGTAGAGGGAAGATGCAAGCCTATACAAATAAATAAACAGAGTTATAACTTAGGCTAAGGGCAAACTGGGATTAGCACTGTGTGAGCAAATAATGGGAAAAAGGGCATAGAAAAAAAAAAAACATGTAGGTAGTGACTAGGTACAACAGACAGAAAACTGTTATGGAATGCTTTTGCCCCCTAAGTCCATATATTGAAGTCCTAACTACCCATGGGACTGTACTTGGATACCATATCTTGAAAGGTAAAGTGGAGGTCGAATGAGCTCAATTGCTGGGAGGGACCCTAATCTGATAACTGGTGTCCTATAGGAAGAGAGTGGGCACCTACACACATAGAAGGAAGACCACGTGAAGACAGTGGGAAGGAGGTCGTCCACCAGTCATGAACACAGGACACCCACCCTGGCCACACCTTGATCTAAAGTGTGAGAAAATTGGGGGCGCCTGGGTCGCTCAGTCGGTTAAGCGTCCAACTTTGGCTCATGATCTCGCGGTTCATGAGTTCAAACCCCGTGTCGGGCTCTGTGATGACAGCTCAGAGCCTGGAGCCTGTTTCAGATTCTGTGTCTCCATCTCTCTCTCTGACCCTCCCCCATTCATGCTCTGTCTCTGTCTCAAAAATAAATAAACGTTAAGAAAAATAAAGTGTGAGAAAATAAATAAATCAATTTCTGTTGCTTAAGCCACCCAGTGTGGTACTTTGTGATCGTGGACCCAGCAAAGTAATATGAAATCCCAATATTACTTGCTCAGCAAATGGTGTTTGAGCCTTTGAAGGAGTTAGACACTGATCTAGAGCCCTACAGAAACAGCCCTAAACAAGCTAGTTTGGTCTTTGCACCCCATGGAGCCGACATTCTGGCAGGGACTGCAGTAGGCGACATCCAGCAAACAAGAAAGAAAAACAGATGGTGCCAAGGGCCGGGAAGAAAAGAAAGCTAGGAAGGGATACCGGGTGTTCAGGTTGGAGAAGGAGCAGCTTTCGGTTTTAGATAGAGAGCTAGCAGAGACTCCACTGTGCAGGTGATGTCAGAGCAAAGATATGACGGAAATGATGGAGTATGCCATGTTGGTCTGTGGGAGAACATTCCTGACAGAGAGAGGAAAAGTGAGTGCAAAGACCTGAAGCAGGAATATGTGCCTGACATGCTCAGGGGGCAGGGAGGGGGCAGGTGTGGCCGCAGCCTAGTAAACAAGGGGAGGGGAATAGGAGAAGCCTTCAGGGAGGAAGCAGAGTCTGGGGAGGGTAGCACCTTTGTGGTATACTTTGGAGTCAGTAGTCTGGAGACATGAAGAGCTGGGGGCAGGGCATAAAGACTTGGAGGCCCCAGCTGCTGGTAGATAGAAGCCTGAGGCTGGCTGCAATGACACCAGAGTAAGGGTGGACTGAAAGCAGATGGGGGAGGGTGTGGGAAAAAGATGAGTACCAACCAACACAGACACTGGTGAGCAGCGGCCCGGATGGTGGGAGGAGGACGGAAGTAATTTTTAAAGAAAGGGGGTAATCAAGTGAGTCTGTAAAATGGTGCCACGTCGTCCACATACTGGGGGTTGAGACTTCACTGTGAGCTTTAGCGATGTATGTCATTCATTAAAGAGATGAGAACTAGGGACGAGTGGGAGAGGAAGCCCATTCAGACTCAGCTGACAGAGACAAGGGAAGGTCTGCAGGCACCGGCACATGCAATGCTAGGCATAGGAAGACCAAACAGGTGGTGCTGGATGGGAAGTGATTGCTCCCCATGGGCTGGGAGAAATAGCTGGAGGTGCACAGAATGGCCGGGTCCTGAGAAAACTCGCGGTGTGCAGGAGAGAGAGAAGCGGTATGGGAAGCATGTTAGCAAGACATGGATTCCTCCCTTAGGAATACGACCCAAATGTGTCAACGGGACACCAGCCAGAGCCAAGGGGATAGATGTAGCAAGGTGGGCGACTGTGAGGTTGTTGGGAATGTGTGTGATTGGGAAACACGATAAAGATGCCCTACGTTCTCTCTGCCTGTAGAATGGGATCATGGCCAGCATTTCAATACTGATGCACACGAGAAACAGAGCATCAAGCCCTCCATAGGGACTCCCAAGTTGTCCTCTTACAGCAGACATTCCCACCTCCTTCCTGCACCCATCAACTTTGTGATGCCTGGCAATCCCTGATCTGCTAACCATTTTTATGATTGTGTCACATCGAGAGGATTATACAAATTGAATTGAAAAGCATGTGATCTTTTTAGGATTCGCTTTTCCACTCTGGGCATAATTCTCCAGAGATTCGGTCCTGCTGCAGTGTCTGTCAGCAGTGCGTGCCCTGGCACTGCTCACAGGTGTGCGCCCACCACACGGGGATAGCATGGTTTGGCTGTCTCCCTATGGAAGGACACGTTGTACTAGGCTGTTCAATGGCATTCAAAGAAAGCAAGTCCCAATAGCTGGAATCTAACTCCCATCGATGGGATCTAGTTAAGGATCTTGAGTCCTGGGTTGCCTAAGTGAGCCCTAGATGGAATGACGAGCATTCTTAGACAGGTGAAGGGAGACTTGACAAATAGGAGGCACTGTATCCATGAAAACAGTCTGGGGTGATGTGGTCACAAGCCAAGGGAGGTTGGTGGCCACCAGGAGCTACTAGACGGAAGGGGTACACTGTCCCCTGGAACCCTGGAGTCTCCACCGGGAGTAGAGCCCTGGTGACACCTTAGTCTCAGTAAAGGGATTTTGGGTTCCTGGCCTCCAGAACTCTGAGAGAACATGATTTTGTTCTCATAAGCCATCAAGATTGTGGTAAAAGAGCAGGTGTGTGCACAACAGGCCCCCCTTCCCATCTCCCTTGGACTTTGGAGTCTTCCTTCCCTGAGAAAGTCAGGGAAGTTCTGGCATTTCACCTTAGTTGACTGCAGGCAGCCATTGAGTCATTATTATGACTATTCCCCGTTCTCCAGGCAACATATTAAATTACATTTCCTGCAGGAAGAACCGTGTATCCATGTCTGGCCTATCTTATGTCACCCTCTTTGGTGTAATACTCTTCGAACCCACTCCCATACTTGTCCCCCATCTACTACCAGTGCGAAATGGTAATATCCTGCAACTCCCCTGCATGGACACCTGATCATGCGTGGACCTGATCCCACACCTCCGTTTGGAGTACACTGGAATCCCTCTATTTTCCAGGAAGTAAACACAGATGGTAGACGTGGAGCATGAAGATCACTGTTCTCGGTCATGACAGTATTGTCTTAGATGAAGCCATTGAAACCTTTTCTCTAGGGGTCCTGGGGTGGGATAGGACTATTTTCCTCAGACAGGGGAGTTGCTTCTCTTGGCAACAAACACAAGATACTCACCTTATGAAGTCATACGTTTTCTGGTGTTTTTCCCTTGCTTTCAACCTCTCCTATTTCCTGCGTATACACCAGACACCCAAAACTGACCCCAGACAGGCTCTGTAACTGCCCCCCATGGCCACAGTGACAACTCCACCCGTGATCCTCCAGTGTGCTGTCCTCCATCACTCCACACCAGCACTAGTGGTAATGTGAGCAAATGTGAAATCACCTCTTACCACCAATGTCCAGTATCCACTTCTGCCATCAAGGAAGCTACTTGTATGTCTTCTACTGGAAGATCAGTCCAGTCCCAGAATTCCAGTTCTAACCTGTTTCCTGTGGCCACTCGTGGTACAAATTACCACTGGTACAGGACTGCGACAGAGGCAGACAGCACATCCAAAAGCAGTGAGTGAAGAGCAGTGCAAAGGTAAGAGAACCTCCAGGAGATGGTGGAGAGGCCAAAGCAGCCATGCTAAGCAAAGACAAGATGTTTCCACCAAGAAGAAACTGCAAAGAAAAGTGGTTCCTGATCCTGTAATATTTATCCGGAGAGGAGAGACTTGTGGGGAGGTGTAATGCAGAGGAACATGACTACAGAAGCTCCCTGTTATCCATGGGGATATGTCCGGAGACCCCAGGTGGGTCCCGGAAACCATGACAGTACAAACACTGTAGTGGCCATGAAGGGGTGCTGGCGCCACAACCCTACGTAAACCATGAAGGGGCACAGGTGGTTCTCCCCTACATCGCCCAGGAAGGGACACAGGCGTGACATATATACAAGGCCAATGAAGGGGCACAGATGGGCTGCAAGTATCAGACCCCTGTATTGCCGATGTAGGGGTATCAAGACTGTCCTTGAAGGTCAAAATATATGATTCACACGCTGTAGGCAGCTGTTAGAGATACGGCCATGAGCATTCGTAGTAGATCTCAGGCACTGGTATATGATCTTAAGATCTGAGTATCAAAAATAGACAACCAACTCCTAAGTTAACACTGGGTGTATTTCATAATAGAAACAATATTGGTAGTATGTGCAACAAGAAATATTTGTACTTGCCTAAGCTCTATCAGGGCGGATAACCATGGATAGTTGACCATAAGATAAAAATAACCTAACTGTAAAGTCAATATCAAACCAACTGTTGATGCAACACAGATAGGCCATTAAGGAAAGATGAAAAGAAGTAAAAGGAACTCAGCAAACACAAACCCCATCTGTTTACCAGTAAAGTCACCTCTAGCATTTCTAGTTTTAGAGGCCCTGCCTGCCCAGAGACATTCGTGAAATGGCCATAGTATCCTGACCATGCAAAGTAGCATAATCACTTGTTCCCTAAATAGTGACTCATATGAATGGCCACACGAGGGTTTTACTGTCTCTTCCAATCGGTGAAATGGACCTTCCTGTGAAGAGGCGGGAATAGGGCAAGAAGACAAGTAGAACGATGGATCTGCCTTCAAATGTTTTTAGCTTCATGTTTTTGGAGAGAGAGAGAGAGAGAGAGATACAGAACACACGTGGGGAAGGGGCAGACAGAGAGTGAGACACAGTATTTGAAGCAGGCTCCATGGTCAGAGCCATCAGCACAGAAGTGAAGCCAGGGTTTGAACCCACAAACCGTGAGACCATGACCTGAACGAAAGTGGGACACTTAATCCAATGAATGGCTGAGGCAGTGCAAATACGTGTGACCTAAAAGGAACATGAACGCTACAATGCCGATGAAGGGATGCAGAAGGGACACATGCATGATCCCCTCCATGCTGAGGTGGGGGAGAGCACATGAGTGACACCCCTCCATTCCAGAGACAATGGCGCAATGGTGACCCCCCACCCTTGATGTGGTAGGGTGCATGTTTCAACCCCTGTCTGTCCAAAGGCGGGGGAGTGCTAATGCTTGAAAACCTTCCATACCCAGGGTGGAGGAAGTATGACCTAAGACTTACCCTCCCCTTATGTCAGTGCCAACCCTAACCCTTACCTTAAGAGATGCACGTTTCTTCAGCTGTGAAAGTGAAAGAACCATTCGTGAAACATCACGTTTAATAGTGACATCACTACTCTCTCCCTGAAGGATGGCACTGTGCATGCGTGGCCATCTCATACACCAACCAGGGACAAGGCAGAATTCTGAACCACCTCTGGTGTCAAGTGGGGTGGGGCACATGTTTGAACACCCTCCATCACTGAGGAGGCTTCTGTGCATGTGTGAACACCCTTCCCGACGAGGTGAGTTGGGCCAAGCGTGAATGCTCTCCCTTGCTGAGAGAGGGTTGTGTGCCTGTACAAATGGTCTACCTCACAGAGAGGGGGTTGTGGGCATATATGAACCCCCTTCGGACAGGAGGGGGGGCTTTGCATATGCGTGATCACTATTCTGGCAAGGGGAGCGGGGAGCATATGTCAACGGCCTCCCTGGCCACAGAGTTGCATGGCACATGCACGAAAGCACCACTTCCTCATAGAGAGGGGCTTGTTCGTATGCGTGAACACCGTGCCATGTCAAGGGGGCATGGTGCGTATGAGAACCTTCTCCCCGTGGAGAGGGCTGGGCGCATGCATGAACCCCATTCCACAATGAGAGTGTTTGTGCACATGTGTGAGTACCCTTTTGTCCCTATGTGTGGCAGTGCACGTGCGTGAATAGCCTCCCGCAATAAGGGGGTGGGACGCATATGTCAAAACCCTGCTGTGCCAAAGTGGGGTTGGGCTCATGGGTGAACACGCTCCCATGCCAAAGGGGGACACGCTAATGCTTGGAAATCCATGCCCAGGGGGAGGAAGCTTGATCAAACCCTTACCCTACCACTGATGGTAATGTTAACCCTAAACATAACCTTAAGAGATACGTTTTCTTCAGCTGTGAAAGTGAAAAGAACCATTCATGAAACATCACATTCAATAGTGACATCAGTACTTCCTCCCTGAGGGGTGGCACTGTGCATGAGTGACCGACTCACATGCTGACAGGGGGCCAGGCGGAAGCCTGAACAACCTCCTGTGCTAAGTGGGGCAGGGCGCATGCGCCAACGACCTCCCTGGCTGAGGTGGTGGTTGTGCGCATGTCTGAATACCCTTCTTTGCTCAAGGGAGGGGGAAGCATGTTCAAATGCCTTCCCTCATTAAGGGGGGCTGTGTGCATGCGTGAACACCCACCGGTAAGGGGGGGGTGCTGTGTGCATGCCTGTAGAGCCTACTGCAGTAGCGGGTAAGGAGCATGCATGAATGCCCTCCTTCGCTAACGGGGGTTGTGCTAATGTGGAAACGCCCTATATCTTTGAGCGGGACTTTTGTGTATGTGTGAACACACTTCCGCCAGTAGGGAGAGCTGTGCACATGTGTGAACAGCCCCCCATGGTATGGGGTGGGGGCCATGTGCGAATAGCATCCCTCGCCTAGCCGGGGTTGTTTACAAACGTGAACACACTTCCGCCATGACAGGGGCTGGTCACATCTATGAACAACCTCCAGTGCTGAGGGGACGAGGTGCATAGGTCAACACCCTCCGTGCCAAAGTGGGTATGGGGCGCATGCTTAAACCATTCCCTTGCTGAGGGATGCATGGTGCATGTGTGAACACCCTCCCTCATGGAGAGGTTGTTGTGCGCATGCATGAATACCGTCCCTCAATGACTGTGGGCTGTGCCCATGCATGAACACAACCTCCCCTCCCGGGCGGAAGAGGGTGGGGCAGATGCGTGAATATTCTCCCATGGTGATGTATCAAGTCACATAGGTCAACACCTTCTCATGCCAAATGGGGGATGGTGCACATGGGTGAATGCCCTTACGCCAGGAGGGAGGGGGCCTTACACACATGAGAACAAACTCCCGCGCTAGTGGGGCAGGATGCATGCGCAAACGCCCTCCGTTGCAAAGGGGGGTTGTGCTTGAGAACATCCTTCTACCCCGAGGGAGGGCTGTGCGCATCCGTGAACATGTGCCAAGTGGGGCAGGGAGCATGAGTGAAACACCTCTCGTGCAGAGAGGGGGAGTAAGCATGACCTAACCCTTACCCTAAACCCTAGATGTAATGCTAACCCTAACCCTTACCTTAAGTGATGCGTGCTTCTTCAGCTGTGAAAGGAAAAGAATCATTGATGAAAAGTCACATTTAATAGTGACAACACTACTCCCTCTCCGAGGGGTGGCACTGTTAATGGGTGACACCCTCCCTCGCCAAGAGGTGAGGAGCATTCGTGAACCACCTCCCATGTGGATGGAGACAGGGCACATGTGTCAACACCCTCACTCACCTTAGGGGGGATGTGCAAATGTGCAAATACGTGAACGCACTACCAAGTGGAAGGGGATGGGGCACATGTGTGAACACCCTACCATGCTGAAAGGGGTGGGGCACATGCATTAATATTCTCCTGCACTGAAGGGCGGTGCTATTGCGTGAATATACTCTGGTGACGAGAGGTGTGGAAGCATGACCTAACCCTTACCCTAACCGTTAATGGTAATGCTAACCCTAACCCTTACCTTAAGGGTTGTCTGCTAGTTCAGCTGTGAAAGTGAAAAGAAACATTCATGAAACATCACATTTAATAGTGGCATCACTATTCCTTCATTGATGGGTGGCGCTCTGCATGGGTGACCTCTCCCACACCAAGGTGGGGCTGTGCACATGTGTAAAAACGCTCCCATGCTGAGGTGGGCAAGACACATGCATGCACCATCTCCCATGCATAGGTGGGGTGTGCCATGAGTGAACACCCTCCCACACCGAGAGGTGGTGGTACACATGTATGAACAATCTGTCCCGAAGTGGGGACCTATGCAGCAGAGGTGGAGTGAAGCACATGCTTCAATATTTTACCACTCTCAGGGGGTGGGGTGAAAGGGTGAACACTCTCCTTTGCTCAGGATAGCAGGGTAATGCATGAAACATTCCCATGCTGAGGGGTGAGAGCAAGATTAAACTAACAGTTATCTTAACCCCTAACTGTAATGCTAACCCTACCCTTGACCTTAAGAGATGTATGCTTCTTCAGCTGTGAAAGTGAAAACAGCCGTCCATGAAAAATGAGATTTAATAGTGGCATCACTACTCCCTTATTGACTAGTGGTGCTGTGCACAAGTGACCCTCTCCAGCGCCTCAGGGGGGCAGGGCACATGCGTGAACCCCTCCCACACCTAGAGGCCTGTGCGTGCACATAACTGAACACCCTCCCAAGCCAATGGGGGACTGTGCACATGCGTGAACACCCTCCTGAGCCAAAGAGGGCAGGGTGCAGGGGCAAATGGCCTCCCTCGCCTAGGGTTGTGGTGCCCATGCGTGAACACCCTCGCACACGAGAGGGGTGCAGGCACATACATCAACACGCTCCCCCGCGGAAGGGGGCTGAGTCCTATTGGTGAACACCCTCTCCAGATGAGAGGGGGCGTGGAGCATGTGTGAATGCCCTCCCACTCCAAGGGAGGGTGCAGGCATGGTCTAACCATGAACGGCAATCCTAACCATAACCCTTACCTTAAGAAATGCCTGCTTCTTCAGCTGTGAAAATGAAAAGAGCCATTCATAAAACAACACATTAAATAGTGGCATCACTACTCCTTTGTGGAGGGGAGGCAGGGTGCATGCCTGAACACCCTTTGGCACCAAGGGTGGTGGGGGTCAGGTGTGACCGTCCTCCCTTGCCAAATGGGGGGGTGCAAGCATGACCTAACTCTTACCCTATCCCTCAGGGTAATCCAAACTCTAACCCTCATCATAAGAGACGCTGCTTCTTCAGCCATGAAAGTGAAAAGACCCATTCATGAAACATCAGATTTAATAGTGGCATCACTACTCCCTCGCCAAGGGGTGCTGGCACATGGATGACACCCTCCCATGCTGAGGGGTGGCAAGGTGCATGAGTGCCTCCCTCCCACACCTAAGGGGGGGGGTGTAAGTGTGACCTAACCTTTATCCTAACCCCTAACTCTAACTCTAATCCTAACCCTAACCCTAACTGTAACATAAGACTGCTTCTTCAGCTCTGACTGTGATGAAAACTATTCAAGAAATGTTAGATTTAGTGGTGGTATCACTACTCCCTTGCCGATGGGGGAGTGCTAGCATGACACCCGTCCAAGACCGATAAGGGATTTGAGCATTACACCCCTGCATCACCAAGTACGTGTATCAGGCTGACCTAGAAGGGCAAAAGATATAATTTGCGTACTGTAGGCGGTTGTTAGGTCTGTGGTGATGAGCGTTCATAGTATGGCTCAGGCACTTGTATATGATCTTAAGATCTGAATACAAAAAAAAAAGACAACCAACCCCTAAGTTATGACCAGGTTAATTTCACAATAGAAGCAATAAGGCTAGTATGTGCAACAAGAAATATTTGTCCTTGGATAAGCATCTATCAGAGCAGATAAGCGTGGATAAACATAAGATAAAAATAACCTAACTGTAAAGTCAATATCAAACCAATTGTTGACCCAACACAGATAGGCAATCAAGGAAAAATGAAAAGAAATAAAAAGAACTCAGTGAACACAAACCCCACCTGTTTACCAATAAAATAACCTGTAGCATTTGTAGTTTTAGAGGCCCTGCCTGCCCAGGGACATTCGTGAAATGACCGTGCAAAGGTAGCATAATCATTTGTTCCCTAAATAGTGACTCATATGAATGGCCACACGAGGGTTGTATTGTCTCTTCCAATCAGTGAAATGGAACTTCCCATGAAGAGGCGGGAATAGGACAAGACCCTATGGAGCTTTAATTCACTGGCCTGCAGAGACAACATCAATACAACCAATAGGGACAACACATCTCCCATGGGCCAACAATTTAAGTTGGGGTGACCTCAGAGAATATCCTCTCCGAGGGATTTAGATGTACACTTACCAGTCAAAAGTACAACCTCACTTATTGATCCAAAATACATGACCAACACCTTAGGTTCCATACATGTACCCTGCTGGAGTTTCATTTTGGGGGTGGGTGGTTGTTGTCTCCACATTTGGTGCAGGGTTATGAAACGGTGGTGGTGGGTGTTTTCTCCTCTTCCATAAAGAGTTCCAAGGCGACCATTTGTGGGAGAAAAGTGGTAGCTGGTCTGCTCCTGAATCCCTCTCTGCTTAGGGTTCCCTGTTGGGCGTCGTAGCAGTGGCCTAGTGGAAACATGAGAGAAGATGTCAGAAGACACTCAGGTAACCAAAGATGCGAATGAAGAACCTCCTCAAACACCATCAGAAGACTATGGGACAGTGGTACCATCCATAGTTACAGTCCAGTAGCCGGGAGCATGTGGGATGCGCTAGAGGAATGCAGTGTTACAGTGGACAAGAGGTGTCCGGCTCGTAGAAGAAATGTTGTGCACCCCCGATGCTGGTTGGGGAAATGTCCTATATGTCGTCAGCTATGTCAAAGATAACAAAAGAACAATGGACAAGACAGACACCCTGCTTCTTCAGGAATGAAAGTGAAAGGTGCCATCCAGGAAATATCAGATTGAAAATGATTTTAGGTACATTAATTTTTGAAAGAGACAAAGAACACAAGTGGGGCATAGGCAGAGAGAGAGAGAGACAGACGGTATCTGAAGCAGGCTCCAGATTCAGAACCATCAGCACAGAATCCACCCAGGGCTCAAAACCAGACCGAGAGACCATGACCCAAGACGAAGTGCGACGATTAACCAAATGAGACACCCAGGTGCCAAAGAAAACATCTGAAATAAAAGGAATATCACTGCTACATTGCGGATAAAGGGGAGCAGATGGGACACATTCGAGAAGCCCTCCTACACCAAGGGGGATTGCGATCATGACCTAAACCTTACACTGACATCTAATATTAATGCTAACCATAAACCTTACCTCATGAAACGCCTGCTTTTTCAGCTGTAAAAGTGAAAAGAGATATTCAAGATTTAATACTGACATCAGTATCAGATTTAATACTGGCATCAGTAATCCCAATCTAAGGAGTGGTGAGGCTCATGGGTGATACCATCGCATGCAGAGGGTGTGGAGGGTCACATATGTGAACACAACCCATGCACCAAAAAAGGAATGGGAGATATGTGAAACCCTACCATACTGAGACAGGGCGGGATGACAGTGTGAAACACTCCAGAGCAAAGCTGGAATGGGGCGAGGGGAGAACAACCTGCAATGCAGAGAGACTGGGGTGATAGCATGAACACAATCCCTCAAAGATGGAGGGTGGTGTCCACGCATGAACACCTTCCCTCTCAAAGTGGGGGTGCAAGCATGACCTACTCTTTGCCCAACTCCTAACCCTATCACTAAACGAAATCCCACCAACTAAAGCTAACACCTAACCATAACCATAACCCTAATGCTAAATCCTACCTCTACCCTTCCCCTAACCCTACCCCTAACTCTAACTAACCATTAACGTAAACATAACCTGAACTAACCCTAACCTTAAACTTAACCGTCTAACACTAACCCTCTAACTCTAACCCTAAAACCCTAACCTTAATGCTCTAACTCTACCCGCTAACCATAAAACTATAAACCTAAGGCCCACCCTCACGGGAATCCATATCGAAAGACTGACAACAGCATACACATGGGGACCATAAACAGTTCATGAACACTCGGCATGGAAAGTAGAAAACACCATGTATTTCCAAGTGTGGCTGCAGCTGCACAAGAGGATTCCTGACGCCTAACCGATGGGTGACCCATACAGTTGTCTGGCCTTGGAACCCAAAGAATAATCCTGACCAGCACCCTCCCTTGTATACTCCACTCAGCCCTTTGGGAAGACAACTGCTCTGCTGTGGGTTCAGTGCCTGGAGCCTCCTGGGACCCAACCCTAACCCTAACCAGAACTGTACGCTAACCCTCAACCTCAACCTAACCCTATCTCTCACAATGCACACACATATCTACACCAGACCGGATACAGTTGTCTATCCTTGGAACCGAAAGACTAATCCTGACAAGCAGCCTCCATTGTGCACTCCACTCAGTCATTCCGGGAGGCAACTGCACTGTTGTGGATTCAGTGCTTGGAGCCTAGGGACCGATGTGAACCCTAACCATACCCCTATACATAACCCTCAATCTAATCGTAACCCTGTTTCTAACCCTAACCCTACACTTGAGCCGCACCTTCGCATGGTATCTCAGGTCAGCCCTCAAGGGAAATCACGAGACTGGAGTTGTTTCGGCACTGGTGACTTCCCTGCACCGAACCCTAACCCTGGATAAGGCTCCTTCCCCATGGGACCCAATTCAAAGTCTGACATCAGCACGCACATGGTGTCGAGAAGCAGTGCAGGAATACTCGGTGTGGAATGTGGAACATCATCATGTCATTTCAAAAGCCTGGCTGCTACTGCACTCGAGGATTCAACAGGCCTACCCGAAGAGTGCCCGAAACATTTATCTGGACTTGGAAACAAAAGACAAATCCGGACTGGCAGCCTCCATTGTGCACTCTGCTCAGCCCTTTGGGGAGACAAGTGCACTGCTGTGGGTCCAGCGCCTGGAGACTCCTGGGACCTAACTCTAAACCTAACCGTAACCCTAACTATAACCTTCAACCTAAACCTAACCCTATCTCTCACACTAACTCTATACCAGACAAGGGTTCTCACTTCAGCCCTCCATGAAATTCATGAGACTGGAGTCCCTTGGCCTGGTGATGTCCTGGCACTGAATCCTAACCCTAGCTATGTCTCCTCCCTCATGGGGACCCAATTCCAATAACAGACAACAGCACACGCATGGTGTAGAGAAGCGGTGCAGGATTACTCAGCGTGGAACCTGGAACATCACCATGTCATTTCCAAAGCCCAGAGGGAGCTTCACAAAGGCGCTGCTGAGGCCCAACTAAGGAGTGTCCTACACCCAAGGATGGCCTTGACACCCTAAGACTAAGAAGGAATGGCACCATCCCTTGCGCCCTCCACTCAGCCCTCTAGGAGACCTCTGCACTACTTAGGTTTCTGTACTTATGCACCTTCTGGAACCTACCCCTAACCCTCACCATGACCCTAGCCATTTTCCTCAACCTAAACCTCACCCCAACCCTAACACTAACCCTACCCCTGACCTGCTACCACGCATGGCCCTCACTCAGACTCAATGGAGATAAATGGAATGTTGTTGCTTCAGCTTTGTTTATGCCCCTGGATCAAACTGTAACCCTAGCTGTTTCTCTATCCAGATGGGGATCCAATTCCTAACTCAGAGAATATCACGCACATGGGGTCCAGAAGCGGTGCAGGATTACGCCACATGGAACGTGGAGCACCACCACGTCATGTCCAAATACCAGAGGGAGGTGCAAAAGTGCTTGCTGAGGCCCAAATGAAGAGTGGCCCACATGCAAGGCTGGCACTGGTAACCAAAGACTAAGCCTGACCAGCACCTTCCCATGCGCCCTCCACTGAGCCCTCCCAGGAGACCACTGAACTACATGGGGTTCATCACCTGGGGACTCCTTGGAGCTATCCCTCACCCTAATCATGACCCAAACCATACTCCTCAATCGGAACCTCACCCCAAGTCTAACGCTAACAAGAGGCTGGTCTTGGCACTCAAAGTCTCAGCATGACCGGCACCGTCCCATGCGCCCTCCTCTGAGTCCCCCAGGGAAACAACTGCACTGCCTTGGATTCAGCACCTTGGGCCTCCTGGAACCTAGCCCTAACCACAACCTGGCTCTCCCCGTACTCCTCAACCTCTACCTCACCTCAACGCTAATGCTAACCCTACACCTGACCCTCACCAACTCATTGGCCCTCATACAGGCCCTCATGGAGATAACGGGACCGGTGTCTCTTCAGCCCTGCTTATGTCCCTGAACAGAACCTCACCCTATCCGTGGTTCTCTCCCAATGGGTATCCAGGTCCTAATTCTGAAACACCACACGTATAGGACAAAACCCCTGCAGTATTATTTAGTATGGAATTGGAACATCATCATTTCGTTTCCACTGCTGGGATGGAGCTGCCCCAGGAGGTTACTGAGACCCAAATGAAGTGTGGCACACACGGAGGCTGGCCTTGAAACACAAAGAATAAGTCTGAACTGAAGGCTCCCATGCAGCCACCACTCAGCCTTCCGTGGAGACCACTGTGATGCTAGGGGTTCACCGCCTGGAATTTCTTGGGCCCTAACCCTAACACTAACCGTGACCCTCACCATACCCTGAACCTCAAATCATTCCAACACTAACTCTAACCCTACAACTGACCCTCACCTGCACACTGGACATCATTTTTCACCCCATAGAGGTAAGTGGAATGGGGTAGCTTCAGCCCTGCTTATGGCCCTTGTCTGAAACCCAACTCTACCTAAAGCTCTCTCCAGATGGTGACCCGATTCTTAAGTCTAAGCATACCTCACACATGGGGTCCAGAAGAAGGGGCGGATTACTCGGCATGGAATATGGAATATCACCATGAAATATCCAATGCCCGGATGTTGTTTCAGAAGCAGCTCCTGAGGCTCAACCAAAGTGTGGCCCACAAAGGAGTCTCGCCCTGGGTCTCAAAGACTAAGCATGACCCACACATTCCCACGTGCTCACCAATGAGCCCTCCGGGAAGACCACTGCACTGCTGGTGCTTCAGCCCCTGGAGCCACTTGGGACAAAACCTAACCATTATATTTACCGGAGCCATACACATCATCCTCAACCTCACCCCAACCCTAAAGGTAACCCTACACCTGACCTGCACCCCTGCATGGGCGCTCATTCAGCCCTCCATGTAGATAATGGGACTGGTGTCCCTTTGGCCCTGCTTATGTCCCTGGTCCAAATCCTGACCCTAGCTATGGCTCTCCCCCAATGGGGATACAGTTCCTAACTCTGAGAACACCATGCACATAGGGCCCAAACCCCTTCAGTATTCTTCAAGATGGAATTGGAATATCAGCATTTCATTTGCACTGCTGGGAAGGAGCTGCACAAGAAGGTTGCTGAGGCCCAACTGAAGAGTGTCACACATAGGATGCTGCCCTGGCACGCAAAGACTAAGTCTGAACTTTAGGCTGCCATGCAGCTTCCACTCAGCCCTCCGTGGAGACCACTGCACTGCTAGGAGTTTACCTCCTGGAACCCCCTGGGACCTAACCCTAACAGTAATGATGACCCTCACCATACCCCTCAACCTAAAGTTCACACCAACTCTAACCATAATCCTAAACATTCTTGCATTAGTGCATTGGCCCTCACTTCAGCCTTCCTGGGTGATCACGGGACTCCTATCCCTTCAGCCCTATCTATGTCTCTGGGCCAAACCCTAACACTAGCTAAGACTCTCGCCCGATGAGGACCAAATTCATAAGTCTGATATGACCACACACACGTGGGCCCAGAAGCGGTGCAGCGTTACTTTCCACGGAAAGTGGAACATCACCAGGTAATTTCTAAAGTCCAGAGGGAGGTGCACAGGGGGTTCCTGAGGCCCAACTGAAGAGTGGCCCACAACTGAGGCTGGCCCTGCCAACCAAAGACTAAGTTGAACGGCATCCTCCCATGCACCCTCCACTCTGCCCTTCAGGGAGATCACTGCACAGCTAGGGGTTCAGCATCTGGGGAATCCTGGAACATAACTCTAAACACAACCAGGATCCTCGTTGTCCTCCTCAACCTCAACCTCACCCCAACACTAATGCTAACCCTACACCTGAACCGCACCCTTGCATGGGCCCTCATTCAGCCCCCATGGAGACAACGGGACTGGTGTAGCTTCAGCCATGCTTATGGCCCTGGACCAAACCCTAACTCTAACTAAGGCTCTCTCCCAATGTGGATCCAGTTCCTAACTCTGAGAAAACCATGAACATAGGCCCCAAACCCCTACAGTATTATTCAGGATGGTATTGGAGCATTATCATGTCATTTCTACTGCCGGAATGGAGCTGCAAAAGGAGGTTGCTGAGGCCCAACTGTAGAGTGGTACACATGGAAGGCTGGCCCTGACACACAAAGCATAAGTCTGAACTGAAGACTACCATGCAGCTTCCACGCAGCTGTCCTTACAGACCACTGCACTGCCTGCGTTTCAGAATCTGGGGCCTCCTTGGCCCTACCCCTAACCTTAACTGTGATCCTCACCATACTCCTCAACCTAACCTCACCCCAATTCTAAAAATAACCCTACACCTGACTAGCATTCACGCATGGGCCTCCATTTCAGCCCTGAAGGGCAAACAGGGGACTAGTGTCACCTCGGCCCTATCAATGTTCCTGGCATGAACCCTCAACCTAGTTATGGCTCACTGCCGATAGTGATCCAATTCTGAAATCTGAGAGACCACACACGTGGGGTTCAGAAGAGCCGGATTCCTTAGCATGGAACGTGGAAAATGACCAGGTAATTTCCAAAGCCCAGAGGGAGCTGCACAAGGGGGTTGCTGAGGCCCAACCAAAATGTGGCCTATATCCGAGGCTGGCACTAGCCCCTAAAGATTAAGCCTGGATGACACCCTCCCATGCGCCCTCCACTGAGCTCTCTAGGGAGACTGCTGCACTGCTTGGGTTTCAGCACCTAGGGCCTCCTGGAACCTAACCCTAACCCTAAGCATGACCCATGCCATAATCCTCAACCTAAACTTCACCCTAACTCTAATGCTAAACCTATACCTGACACGATCTGTGCATGGGCCTTAATTCAGGCCTGCATGGAGATAACACAACTGATATAGTTTCAGCCCTGCTTATGTCACTATACCGAGCCATATCTCCACCTAAGCCTCTCTCCGATGATGACCCAATTTTTAAGTTTGAGGATACCATACACATGGGGGCCAGAAGAGGAGCAGGATTACTCAGCAGGATTATATCACCATGTAATATCCAAAGCCCAGATGTCATTGCAGAAGGGGTTGCTGAGGCTAAACCAAAGAGTGGTCCACAAAGGAGGCTCGCCCTGGCACGCAAACACTAAGCACGACCCATACTCTCCCATGTGCCCTCTACTGAGCCCTCTGGGAGGACCACTGCACTGCTGATGGCTCAGTGCATGAGACCACCTGGGACGTAAACCCAACCCTAATACTTACCAGAACCTTACACATCATCCTCAACTCACTCTAAGTCTAACGCTAACCCTACACATGACGCGCACCCTGTGCATGGTCCCTCATTTAGACCTAAATGGAGATAATGGGACTAGTGTCGCTTTGGCCACACATATGTCCCTGGCTCAAAACCCATCCCTAGCTATGGTACACTCACGATGGAGATCCAATTCCTAACTCTGAGAAGACCACACACCTGGGGCCCAAAGCAGTGCAGGATTATTCAGCATGGAATATGAAGCGTAATCATATCATTCCCAATTCCCTCATGGAGCTGCACAAGGGGGTTGCTGAGGTCCAACTGAAGAGTGGCCCAAACCAGAGGCTTGCCCTCGCCTTCCCAGACAAATCCTGACCAGCACGATCCATGGGGCTTTCACTCAGCCCTTCTGGGAGACCACATCCATGCTGGAGCCTCCTGGACCTAACCCTATCCGGGACCTTAAACGTACCCCTCAACATAAAAATCACCCCTACTCTAAACATAATCATATAATTGACCCACATCCTCGCATGGGCCCTCATTGCACCACTCCAGGGAGATCACAGGACAGCTGTCACTTCAGTCCAGCTCATGCATCTTGATTGAACCCTAACTCTAGATAAAGCTCTCTCCCAATGGTCACACAATTCTTCAGTATGAGGACACCACACACATGGGGCGTCCAGAAGAGGAGCAGGATTAATGGATATCAGACATGGATTATCACCATGTAATATGCAAATCCCAGATGTAGTTGCAGAAGCAGTTGCTGAGGCTCAACCAAAGAGTGGCCCACAATGGAGGCTCGCCATGGCACTCAAAGACTAAGCATGACCGACACCCTCCCATGTGCACTCCACTGAGCCCTCTGGAGAGACCACTGCACTGCTGAGTGTTCAGCACCAGGAGCTACCTTGGATGTAACCCCAACCCTTAAAGTCACCAGAGCCATTCACATAAACCTCAACCTCACCCCAACTCTAAAGCTAACCATACACCTGACAGGAACCCTTGCATGCGCCCTCATTCAACCCTCCATGGACATAAAGAGACTGGTGTTGCTTCAGCCCTGCTTATGTCCCTTGTCCAAACCCTCACCCTAGCTATGGCTCTCTCCCAATGGGGATCCAGTTCGTAAATCTGAGAACACCACGTACACAGGGCCCAAATTCCCTGCAGTATTATTCGGTATGGAATTTGCACATCATCATGTCATTTCCACTGCCAGGATGGAGCTGCACAAGGAGGTTTCTGAGACCCAAATAAAGAGTTGCACACATAGGAGTTTGGCCCTGGCACGCAAAGACTAAGTCTGAACTGAAGGATCCCATGCAGTCTCCACCCAACCCTCTGTGGAGACAACTGCACTGCTAGGGGTTAAGCATCTGGGGCCTCCTTGGAAGTCTCCATAACACTATCCGTGACCCTCATCATAGTCCTTAACCTAAACCTCACCCCAACTCTAACTCTATACCTGACCCTCACCCATGCATGGGCTCTAATTCAGCCCTCCATGGACTTAACGAGACTGGTGTATTTTGGACCCTGCCTACAGCCCTGGACGTAACCCTTACTCTAACTAAGGCTCTCTCTCGATGGTGACCCATCGAGGATACCACACACATGGGGTCCAGAAGAGGAGCAGGATTATTTGACAAAGAACATGGAATATCACCATGTAATATCCAAAGCCCAGATGTAGTTGCAGAAGCAGTTTTTGAGGCTCAACCAAAGAGTGGCCCACAGAGGAGACTCGCCTTGGAACTCAAAGACTAAGCATGACTGAAACTCTCCCATGGCCATTCACTGAGACTTCTGGGGAGAACACTGCACTGCTTGTGGTTCAGCGCCTGGAGCCGCCTGGGACATAAGCCGAACCCTAATAGTAAACAGAAAGATACACCTCAACCTCACTCCAACTCTAACGCTAACCCTACACCTGACCCACAGCTGTACATGGCCCCTGATTGAGCCCTCCACGGAGATAACAGGACTGGTGTGTCTTCAGCCCCACTTATGTCCCTTGCCCGAACCCTCACCCTAGCTATGGCTCCCTCCCAATGGGAATCCAGTTCCGCATTCTGAGAACACCACACACATAGGGCACAAACCCATGCAGTATTATTCAGTACGATATTGGAGGACCATCATGTCATTTCCACTGCCAGGATGGAGCTGCCCGAGGAGGTTGGTGAGGTCCCACTGAAGAGTGGCAGACACGGGAAGCTGGTCCTGGCCCACAAAGAATACGTCTGAACTGAAGGCTCCCATGCAGCCTCCACTCAGCCCTCCATGGAGACTACTGCACTACTAGGGTTTCACTACCTGGAACCTCCTGGGTCCTAACCCTAACACTAACCATGACCCTCACCATACCCCTCAACCAAAACATCACACCATGTCTAACCATGACCCTACTCCTGAATTGCATTCACACATAATACCTCACATCAGCCCTCCAGGGTGATCACGGGACTTGTGTAGCTTCAGCCCTCTCTATGTCACTGGGTTGAACCCTAAACCTGCTAAGGGTCTCTCCCAATGACGACCAAATTCCTAAGTCTGGTATTACCACGCATATGGGATCCAGAGATGGTGGAGTGGTACTTGCCAAGGGACGTGGAACATCACCAGGTAATTTCAAAAGCCCAGAGGGAGCTGCACAAGGGGGTTGCTGAGGCCCAACCAAAGAGTAGCCCACAGCTGAGGCAGGCCCTAGGTCCCAAGACTAAGACTTCCCGGCACACTAACATGCATCCTCAACTCAGCCTTCCAGGGACACCACTGCACTGCTTGGGGTTTAGAATCTGGGGCCTTCTTAGACCTACCCCTACCCCTAATCGTGACCCTCACTGTACTCCTCAACGTAAACCTTACCCCAACTCTAATGCTAACCCTACACCTGACCCTCACCCACTCACGTGCCATCATTTATCCCACCATGAAAGTAATGTGGCTGGTGAGATTCCGCCCTGTTTTTTGCCCTGGAAAGAACACTGACTCTAACTAAGGCTCTCTCCCAATGATGACCCATTTCTTAACTCTGAAAATACCGTACACATGGGGTCCAGAAGAGGAGATGAACTACTGGGCATGGAATGTGGAATATCACCATGTAATATCAAATGTACAAATGGAGTTGCAGAAGGGGTTTGCTGACAGCAAAGAAAAGAGTGGCCCACAAAGGAGGGTCGTCCTGGCACTCAAAGACAAAGCATGAGAGACACCCTCCTATGTGCCCTCCTGAGCCCTTGGGGGAGACCATGCACTTCTCGTGCTTCAATGCCTGGAGCCACCTGGGATATAAGCTCAACCCTAATAGTGACCAGAAACATACACATCAACCTCAGCCTCAAACCACCTCTAACTTTTACCCTACACCTAGCCTGCACCATGCATGGGTCCTCATTCAGCCTTACATGGAGATAATGGAACTGGTGTCTCTTCGGCCATGCGTATATCCCTGGATCAAACCCCCACCCTAGCTATGTCTCTCTCCAATGGGAATCCACTTTCTAACTCTGAGAGCACCACACACATAGGGCACAAACACCTGCACTACTGTTCAGGATGGAATTGGAACATCATGATGTCATTTCCACTGCCGGGATGGAGGTGCACAAGGAGGTTGCTAAGGCCCAACTAAAGAGTTGCACACAAGGGAGTTTGGCCCTGGCACAAAAAGACTAAGTCTGAACTGAAGGCTCCCATGCAGCCTCCACTCAGCCCTCCATGGAGACCACTGCACTGTTAGGGGTTCAGCATCTGGGGGCTCCTTGGACCTACCCTTAACCCTATCTGTGACCCACATCATAGTCCTCAACCTAAACCTCACCCCAAATCTAACGCTAACTCTACACCTAACCCTCACACCCACATGGGCCCTCATTCAGCCCACCATGGAAATAACGGGACTGGTGTAGCTTCAGCCCTGATTTCGGCCCTGGAATGAACCCTTAGTCTAACTAAGGCTCTCTGCCAATGAAGACCCATTTGTTAAGTCTGAGGATACCACACACATGGGTTCCAGAAGGTGAGCAAGATTACTCAGCATGGAAGGTGGAATATCACCCATGTAATACCCCAAACCCAGATGCGGTTGCAGAAGGGGGTTTCTGAGGCTCAACCAAGGAGTGGCCCACAACGATGGCTCACCCTGGCACACAAAGACTAAGCATGACTGACACCCTCCCATGTGCCCTCCGCTGAGCCCTCCGGGGAGACCACTGCACTTCTGTGGATCAGCAACTGAAGCCACCTGGGAAGTAATCCCAACCCTAATAGTGACCAGAAACATACACATCAACCTCAACCTCAACTCCAGCTCTAACGCTAACACTACACCTGACCCGCACGAATTCATGGGCCCTCATTCAGCCCTCCATGGAGACACCAGGACTGGTGTCGTTTTGGCCCATCTTATATCCCTGGGCCAAACCCTCACCCTATCTATGGCTCCCTCCCAATGGGTATCCGGTTCCTATCTCTGAGAACACCATGCACATAGGGCCCGATCCCTACAGTATTGTTCAGATTTGAATCAGAACATCATCATGTCAATTCCATTGCCGGCATGGAGTTCCACAAGGTTGCTGAGGCCCAACTGAAGAGTGACACACATGGGAGGCGATCCTGGCATGAAAAAACTAAGTCTGAACTGAAGACTCCCATGCAGCCTCTACTCAGCCCTCAGTGGAGACAACTTCTCTGCTAGGGTCTCACTGCCTGGAACCTCCTGGGTCCTACCCCTAACACTAACCGTGATCCTAAACATGCCCCTCAACTTAAACTTCATACCAACTCTAACCATAACCCTACAACCATAAACCTACACGACACAGGGCCTTGTACATAGTGAGTACTCAGCACACACATGTTGAATCAATGAATGCATGCTCTGAAGTCAGACCTCTCAGATAACCATTCCACCTCCACCACTTAAGGGCTTTGTGATTGGGCAAGTTATTTAATCTCTTAATGTTTCTTTGATATTAAAAAAGTGTACCAGAATCCTTAATGAATTAGGGAGTTGTGAGGAGGAAATGAGCTTGCACATAGTAAGGGTTCATTTAGTAGGAGATTGGCAGCAGCAGCAGCAGAAGCAACATTCACAAGCATCATTTTCTGTCACACACAGTTAGGGCCACAATACCCTCTGGTGACCACACAGTGTAAATGCACATGCACATGCACTTTGCCCTCCCTCCACCCTAGGTGGGAGGCTGGGGAGATATGGCCCGGAAAATCTTTTTCCTGCACCTGCCTTCCAGGAGCCCAGACATAGCCATAATGCCCTCTGTGTCCTCGTCCCTACCTCCCTTTGAATTGGGTCCAGCTGCTCAACACAGCTGATTAAGCTATGGCCAGATATTCCATCAGGGCATTCTCCACCTCACTGGCCCGATTCAGCACCTGGAGGATCAATGACTCCTTCTCGGTTTCTGAGCAGCTGGCAGGGCTGGGTGACCCAGGCCATCAAGTGTCATATTTTGGAATGTCACATCTTACTTTTGTATGTAGGATAACTATCTCAGGGAGCCCAGATACCTGTGTCCTGCCTCTGTCTTGGGCCCCAGATATGAAGAATGGACACTCCATGTAGTAAATATGACAGTTACTGGGCACCTGGGTGGCTGAGTGGGTGAAGCATCCGACTTCAGATCTGGTCATGACCTAGCAGGTTGTGAGTTTGAGCCCTGCATTGCATTCTGTGTTGACAGCTCAGAGCCCGGAGCCTGCTTTAAATTCTGTGTCTCCCTCTCTTTCTGCCTCTTCTCCTCTCACACTCTATCTGTGCCCTCTCAAAAATAAATAAGCATTTTAAAAAAAGAAACACGATAGTCACATGCTCCCCAAAGTTTCTTACCTCACTGCCTCTGGTCAGGGAAGAGGACACATGTTTAGTCCTCCCTGAGCTCTGGGGCTTCATCTGAAACCTTCAGGAAAGTTCTGCATCCTACTCCTCATTATATGAGCATGTTTTAGGAAAAAGAAGAAAAGACTCTCTATTGTCTAAATATACATGGAAATGGGGTGCTGTAGGATAATGTAAACTTTTTCCTAGAAAAATCACTTTATTTTACAATTATGACCCATTCCTCCTTCTGTCTTCTCTCCAAGACTGCCAAATATTCATTCAACAAATGTTAACTACCTGCTATGTGTCAGACATGATTCATGGTCTTGGGGACACCATAGAGAAAAACAGCAGGGTCCCTGCTCTCAGTAAGTTACATTCTCAAAATGATAAGAAGGTTACCACAGATTAAGCTGTTACAGTATGCAAGTGTGGTGCAGATTCATTTCCACACCTCATGACTCTTACACTTCATAAAGGATTAGAAAGTACACAGTTAATTTCCCAGGTTCTCTAAGGTAACACAGACTCAAATGGTAAAGTAATTTGTCCCATGTCACCAGCTAGTGTTTGGGCTCAGAGTGGAATTATCACCTGTTTTGTTCTCATGTTTAGGCTGCATGTTTTTGGGCACATGGACTGTAATTGCAACAAAGTCAATAAGATTTTCTGATCTGAAGTTGAAGATTGCCTCGTACATGTTCTATTGCTATTGTATTACTACCTCAGCTTATGAGCTTTCAGGTTAATGAAAATGTCTCACTCTAGGGGCGCCTTGGTGGCTCAGTCCATTAAACGTCCGACAGTTGATTTCGGCTCAGGTCATGATCTTAACGTTCATAGGATCAAGCCCCACATAAGGCTGTATGCGAAGTGTGGAGTTTGCTAGGGATTCTCTCTCTCTTCCTCTCTCTGTGCCCCTCCCTCTCCATGCACTCTCAAAATAAACAAATAAACTTAAAAAAAATATGCCTCACTCCAACGTGTAGGCAGGTAACACAGAGGTATGAACAGAGTCAACATTTCTTATACTTTGAAGGATTTTCTAAAATAATGTGGAGATACTCCGAACTTGAGATCCAAGACCTAGTTTTCCCGTGTGCTAAGGAACAACTGAAGGAACATTCAAAGGTTCCCCTCATCCTTGTCTGTATCCAAGCTTCTGATTCATTCACTCATTCATTCATTTATTCATTCATTCCATGCGTACTAACAGAAATCCTATTCTCTTCTAAGCAAAGTACATCGTGGTGAACCAGAACACATGGCTCAGCCTCATGGGAATCAGATACAGCAGAGGAAAAAAATTAGCCTAATAACCATGTAGTAAGAAAATAGCCACAAACGAAAATATGTGCTATTAAGGGAAGGACCAGATAAGGCCATGAAGATACATTTAGAAGGAAATTACCAATTTTAGAAGAAAAATGATACCTTCCCTAAAAAAAAGTCCTTCTTGCCCTGACATCTGAAGGATAAATGGGACTTTACCAGGTGAGATGGGATGCCTGGAAGGGGGGCAGCTCGCACCAGAGAAACTCTCAGAAGGGTCATGCACACACTACTGAGTGTTGGGGGTTGGATGTCAGGGGTCACTGAGAGGTGGGCTTGGTCTAGACCTTCCAGGCCACTTACAGCCAAGATGATAACTGTCACCCAACATCCATTCCCCCTTCTCTGTCACAGTAAGACAACACTCTGAGTGGAGGATGAATAATCTGAAGCTCCAGAGAAGCTGAACAACTTGTAATGATCACAGAATCACTCCAGGTTGGATATTTTAATTGACATATTGACATACCATGGGATAATTCATTGAGCACTTTTATGTAGATATTTTGTACTTCAGTTAGTTCTTTTTAGAAAACTAGAGAAAAAGGTATTTCCTCACCATTAAATTTATCATGGTGGATTTTAGTATATTCATAAGGTTCTACAACCATCACTGCTAGATACACTTGCTTTTAAGTACTCTTCATTCTTATCAAAATTGTTTTCAAAATACTATTTGAGTTTATAAAATACACAATTTAATTTGCACACATATTGTGACACAGCTCAACGAAATTTTTACATGTGCATTCATCTATGGAACCACCTACCACATCAAGATGCTTAGGACACCTCCTGCCACCTAGTTGGCTCCCCGGGTCTCCCACTTGGTATGTCCTCCCAGAATGACCACTAACCATTCTTAAAGCCCCTTATAGTAGAGAACAAGAAGGCAGGGACTTAGAAGGGTCAGGTGTTGATCCCACCTGTGATGCAGCAAAGAAGGGCTGATGAGATCTTCCCTTGCTCCCTCAAACAGGCTTCCTCCTGAGAAGTGAGTAGAAAAGTCCTGAGAGGCCTTGTCCATCTCAGAAGGGATGAAAGCAGCAACTATCGTGGCCCTGGTAGTGTGGGCATTAGAAAATTTCACCTTAGCCCTTAAACAGTCAGTTGCTTCAGACTGAACCATGGGGAAGGGATCATCCGGATCCTCATTAGGATCCATGGGTAGGATGATGCTGAGGGAACCAGCACTGGCCACTGACCCAATGATATATCCTATGGAACCTGTTGCATGTACCACTGATCACTGTGATGGCTTTGTCATGCATCAGCACAGCACCACACACATTTCCTAAACCCACATGTAACCTCCACACAAATGCAATGACCAAGTAATGCTTCTCCCAGGATCCAACTAAACCTTGTACAACTGAAAACACACTAAATTCTTTCCCCTAGAAAGTTTTGTCCTTGGGTAATGTTCTCATGTATTCCTCTCTAATTCATTCAAGTGGCTATTCCTCACCCTCCTTGTAACATTCTTGATGCTGGCCTCTGCTGCCAATGGTCTATGAGTGTGAGATTTCAGGATGCTAAGAGGACTGATGCTGGAAAGTATTGAAATCATTCATAAAGTGACAATGGAGGGTGTCATAGAGTTCGATCAGAAACATCTGAGGGAGAGAAAATGAACAGTAGGAATGATGTGACAAGTCCTTTAAGAAAAAAGAAGACGAGCAGATTCCATAACCTGATAACATTTCTGAAGCCTCTAAATATTGTTCATTAAACAAGAACCATTTTTGGGTTGCTTGAGTGGCTCAGTTGGTTGAGCATCTGACTTCATTTTGGCTCACGTCATGATCCCAGGGTCATGGGATGGAGACCTGCATTAGGCTCCACACTGAGCATGGAACGTGCTTGGGATTCTTTCTCTCTCCTTCTCTGCTCCTCTCCCTTCTCATGTGCACTGTCTCTCCAAAGAAAAATTTTAAAAAGAACCATTTTCATGACAGTATTGTACAATTAGGAATGGATTTCAAAACATTAAAGTACGGATGACACATAATTTTTGTCAGAAAATTTGCATACAAGCTCTCCTGCATCAACACTTGACTCAGTATGTCTTTATGCCAGGAATGAGCACATAGTTGCAACTATAGCTTCAATGTTATTACATAAAGTAAGCTAAAATACACAAGATGTTTTCAGGGCAAATTCTTAACCCTAGTATTCTCAACCCTTTCTTTTCTCAACCCTAGTATTAAGTTTTGGATTCCAATGCTTCAAATACAAAATTAAGGAGCAAAACCAAATAAGAAGTCAATCTCATCAAAAAACAAAAAGAGAATCCAGAGACTGGTAGAAAATATTTGTAAAGCACACACCTGTAAAGGACTGTTATCTACAATATGCCAAGTACTCTTCAAACTCAACAGTAAGAAAACAACCTGAGAGAAAAAATGGGCTATGACTTTAACAGATGCTTCAACAGAAAGATATACACATAATAAATAAGAATATGAGAACATGCTCTACCTCATATGTCACAAGGTAGATGCAAATTAAAACAACAGTGAGATACCACTACACCTGTTAGAATGCCAGAATCTAGGGCACTGATGACACCAAATGCTGTCGTGGATGTGGAGCCACAGAAACTTGAGGTGTCTGACTTCATTTCAGGTCATGATCTTGTGGTCTGTGTGCTCGAGCCCCGCATCGGGTTCTGTGCTGACAGTTCAGAGACTGGAGCCTGCTTCGGATTCTGTGTATCCCTCTCTCTCTGACCCTCCCCCATTCATGCTATGTCTCTGTCTCTATCTCTCGCTCTCTGATAAATAAATTAAAAAAAAACATAAAAAAATAAGAAAAAATGAAAGAAAACTGAGGTACATCCGGACAATGGAATATTATTCAGGGCTATAAAGAAATGAGGTATCAAGTTGTGAAAAATCATGGAGGAAAACCTAAACAGATGTTATTAGGTGGAAGAAGCCACTCTGAAAACGCTACATACACTATGAATCCAACTATATGACATTCTAGAAAAGGAATGATGATGGAGATAGTAAAAAAGTCAGTGACGGTCAAGGCTTAGGAAAGAGGGAGGTGGAGGGATGAATAGGTGCAGTACAGAGGACGTGAAACTAGTGGGTATGATAGCATGATGGTGGATACATGTCATCAAAAATTGTCCAATCCAACAGAATGTACAATCCAAGAGTGAACCCAAATGAAATCTATGGTATGTCATACATAGGTTCCTAGTGTCAAAGACATATCCTGTGTGGGAGTCCACCCAGGATTTGGGGGGGTGGGAGGTTGGGAGCAGGGGCGCGTATGGTGTGGATTTTTGGTAATGGACCTTCTCTACCTGCTTCATTGGTTCCCAAGGACTCCCCTTTGGCCTACCTTTCAACTCACTGCAACCAATTAGGATTGCAAGGCTTACAAAAGTACTGGTCTTCTGTAACATTGCAAGACCTCATTATTCCTTAGGATATGAGGAAAAATGGCCCATTAATGGAATATTAAGCTTCAATATAACTTTCTGTTAGATCTCTTCTGCAGGAAATAGGCCACATGGACTGAGGTACCCTATGTCCAAGCCTGAGTGGCCCTAAATCAGGACCCCACTCTAAGGGTCTCTTGCAGAATGTGTTTGGCCACTAACCAGGCTGATAAATTCCCTCTTGATATATTGGCTGATTGTCTCAACAAGCCTCCTCTGAATAAACCAAGCTTGCTGGAGGAAACACAGGTCATCCCTAACAAAGAGGATGCTGATATTCTTCCTTCCTCCTTACAGACTCAGGTTCCTCTAGCTGTAAGTGGGAGCCTCTCCTTCCTTCACTTCCCAGGTTAATGGCTATGATAATTGGAGCCAAGTGTCTCTGGTGAGTCTACCTTGGGACAGGGAGTTTAAGGAATATTCTCAAGCAGCTGCCAAAACTCCTTTTGTTTTAGGAAAATTCCCTGTCTTCTCTGGCCAGATATGGACTGCCCATTTCCCCTTGTTGGTGGGAAAAAAAATATCTGCATCTGGTCATCTGTCTGAGTTGACAAGCTTTAGGACCAGAAAAGCTCTTTCTCTGCCTTCTGGGCTTTGACTTGCCTCCAGCCTTCCTGGAAGCAGGAGGATGGTCTCCCATCCCAGCCTTCCCCTCCCCCTCTTCCTGTTACTGCACCACCTTGGGTACTGCCTGCCTAACTGGTTCTTATACCATCCTGGGTGCCTCTGGCACCACTGGCTCCTCCTGTTGCCTTCACTGTCAGAGAACAAAGAGCACCTCCTTGGACTTTAAATGCTCACTTCAGATTCCCTACCAATGTCCCAGGTACAAATTGACAATGGGGAGCAAATTGGTTGACTTTTAATTGGGCACAGGTAGAAAAAACTCAGTATTTAAACTAAATTAAGTTTGTTGGTTTAATTAAGATAGACATGTCTTTGGAGTTGTCAGCATGAAATGTGAAACTTTACCAACATTTGCTAAAGGTCAAATAAGCTCCTGTTATCTCTGTGGCCATTTGTTAACAAAAGATGACTTGAAATGATGGTTAATGTCATCTGTCTCAAAGTTTTCATGAGTAATTGTTAAGATAGCTATCAAGAGATTTGGTAACCTGAAACTTTATAGTTTTGCTAACTTAAGTGATAAATTGGGTTCAATTCATTGGTATCTAAGTATTTTCCAAATGAAATAAAATAAGAAAGCAATGTTTACGGAAGGTAGATTTGTGCTTTCAGCTTCTTATTGCACAAGCCTGAGGATACTTGGGTTTCTTGGTAAATATGCTTTGTGCTTTATTGAAAGATTCTACTATGGAAAAACCTCTGTTTTAAAATTTCAGATCTAGAAAAATTATGATGTAACAGTTCACAAATGGTCCCTACTTAGTTTTCACTGGAGACCTAGGTTTCTGAGAGTTAATATTCTTCTGCTAAGTGTAATTAAATTTTATGGAAATAAGGAAAGCATCTCTGAATTTGTTTAAAAAAAGGTTGTAAAAGTTTTATGAGGGGAAATCTTTGGAAAGGAATTTTATGTGCTGTTGGGACAAGGTTGAAATAAATGGATTTTAACAAGTACACTGGTATTAGATTGAAATTCTGCTTTTCTCTCTGTTAAAAAAGACAAAGGTTTCTTGGATTGTTGGTCGGCTCTTGATGAGAAAAATGTAAACAAAGTTGTTTTTTTCTTCTCTTTTGTCTCCCTAGATAACCAAACTTTCTATGTTTTGTCTTTATCAGGTCTTTGGTTACTTAAAAAAGGTTAAAACTTCTCAATATATAAGGAGCTAAGTTTTACTCACAGCTATATAACCCTACATATTTCCTTTTAAAATCTTATTGCCATGTTGGTTAAATAAATAATTAAGTTTTAAGTTTTATATTTAACCATAATCCTATTTAGACATGTACATTAGAACTTTCTGAGGGTTGGGATGCCTGAGTGGCTCAGTCGGTTAAGCATGCACCTTCACCTCAGCTCATGATCTCACGGTTTGTGAGTTTGAGCCCCGCATCAGGCTCTGCGCTGACAGTTCTGAGCCTGGGGCCTGTTTTGGATTCTCTGTCTCCTTCTCTCCCTTCCCCTCCCCTACCTGTGCTCTCTCTCTCTCTCTTTCTCTCAAAAATAAATAAATGTAAAACTCTCTGAGGGTTTTAACAATCTTCCTCATAATGTGAATTGTAAATGAAGTCCTTTTGACTAATTAGGCTTTTTTATTTGGTATGTTAAATTACTTGGAAAGAACTCTCAAACAAATAATTATAAACCTTAGGTTGTATTGCTTGGGTAAATGCTGCAAGTGTTCCAATATATATATGAAATTCTGGAAACTTTAATGTGCTTTGATAATAAGGTCATCACTTGATATTCTGATTATTGAAGTGTTCTGTGTCACAGAAATAACTGAATTTTCTTGTCAAGGGCATTACAGTCATTTGTCATTTGCAAAATAAGTTTCATCTTCAAGGAGATTCATAAAAAGAACTTTAAAAAAACAAATACAGCTTTTTGTTATCTTCAAAGTCATAAAAGTGAAATGGGCAAGAATTTCTAGAACTAAAAAGCTACATTCAAACTGAACAAAAGATTAGCAACATGACACTAAATGAAGTGAAAAAAATATGATTTTTATGACTTTTGTTTGAAACATTATTTGTTCTCTAATGTTTGCTCTTCCAGATTAGGAAGAGCTCATTCAGGCTCGAGGCTGAGCATGGAGTCTCCTTGGGGTTCTCTCTATCCCCCTCTCTCCCCTCTCCCTCTGCCTCTGCTCACTTCCCACAACTTGTACTCACTCTTTAAAAATAAAATAAAAAAATCCCAATGAAGCTCTGTCTGCCCACGGATCCTGTCCCTGTGCTATAAAAAAATCACATTTTTGCACCAAAGACATCTCAAGAATTCTTTCTTAGCCGTTCGCTCTCTCAAACCTTCAAAAATTTTTCACATTTCATCAAAAACATGTGTGAAATTGTGTAAATTAGAAATGGGAAACCTGACAAAATGGACACAGGATGTTTTGGTAGGGGCAGCTCTCCCACCTTACCATGGCAAATCAATTGTAGACACAACAGGAAGAGAAGGCCTTGACCTTACAAAGACTTGACCTTGCATGTGGATACTCATCTACTACTCCAGCCACAGGGAAGAAACTCTTTCCTCACCACCACCATCTCTGCAACAGCTCAGACAATGAGAAGCCACCGCATTTCAAACCCCCATTTTACTCCAGTGGACTTTTTATCAGCCTTTCCTACTTACCTCTTTTCTCCCTAAAAAGAGCATTCCCCTCCTTTGTTTCCTGTACTTGCTTATGGTTTTGCCACAACTTGTATGTCCCAGATTACAATTCTGTTTCATTACTCAATAAAAACATCTTCCTCTGGTAAAATAACTGGCAGTTTGTATTTTTAAGGCTGACAACTCTTGGTGATCAGAAGTGGGCTCCAGAGAAGACCCCAACTGCTCCAGAGCTGGCTAGCAAATAGGTGCAGTACCCATGGACATTTCTGAGCTGCTTTCATGCCTACCCTGGGGTTTTAAGGACAAGTTTTATCCTGGTTTCAAGCTCCACACTTCCTGTCTCAGTTTTCCAGGATTTATTTGCGATCTATTACGATTTTTTTTTAAATCATCTCGATGGGTACTCATCTGAACTTCAGTCTAAAGGCACTGTGCTAGCTTTTGGTCTAATTCCTGTTTTGAATGAGACTGCTCCTAATGGAACTGGGCTAGCCCTCAGTCTGAGTCCTTTTCACAATCACACCTTTCCAGTCCGAACTGTGCTAGTCGGAATAGTGAAGGCCTTTGTTCCTGTTTCGCTCTGCAACTGGATTGTTCCCATTGGAACACTGCTGGTTGGAACTGTGTTATCTTTCAGTCTATGATCTGTTTGGGGCCCAACTGTTCTCTCTGGAACTGTGCTGGCCTTGGGTCTGATTCCTTCTGGAAACAGGCAATCCCTGAAAAATTTCTAAGAAAGGGGATCTCAGACATCAAAATGCTTTGAGGGCATCCTGCCTACTGGGACTCTGGATGGTTTTATGTTTAAAAACTATGGCCCCTCTCTGTACGCACGTTTATAAATGAATAGACTGACTGAACCAGAAATAATTTAGAACTTCAATGACCATGATGGGGAACTTTTGGTCATCTCAAACTTAATTTTCGCAAAGCTAAATTGAACAACTATGGTTCTAAATTTGACAAAACTGAATGAGAAGCCTATTTCAATAGGTATTTTGAAGCTTCCAAATGCTATCAAGAATCAAAAATTACATCTCTACAAATACAATTTACAACCTAAATGATGCAAGCATAGATTGAAAAGACAAAACGGGGCTTCTGAGTCCTCTTCTTCCCTTCCCCCACCTTCTCTGTCTACAGACAGGAGGCAACAACATTGTGCTTAGGCCACAGCTCAAGCCCTGCCTCTTGTGTCCATCTTCCTCTGACATAGTGTGTAAGGCCAAGACTAAAGCCTCACGTTTTTCTTAAGGCTCCTTTCCTGTTGTTTTGTTTTGATTTGTTTTTTTTTTTAATTTTTTGAACGTCTATTTATTTTTGAGACAGAGAGAGAAAGAGCATGAATGGGGGAGGGTCAGAGAGAGAGGGAGACACAGAATATGAAACAGGCTCCAGGCTCTGAGCTATCGCCACAGAGCCCGGCGTGGGGCTTGAACTCATGGACCGCGAGATCATGACCTGAGCCAAAGTCGGACACTCAACAGACTGTGCCACCTAGGCGCCCCTGTTTTGATTTGTTTTCATCTCGGTTGTAATGTACCCAATTGGCAGCTCAAAGACCAACTCCAGCATCCCTTCCAGGCCAATAGCCAAGTTTTTCAGCTTTCTCTGACTCTCTGGGGGCAATTGAGTGACAAATTTGTCATTTTAAATCATCTCAGCTTCAGGGGTGTCAGGGGAAATAGCCATATATTTAAAGAGAGCCTCCTCGGGGCGCCTGGGTGGCGCAGTCGGTTAAGCGTCCGACTTCAGCCAGGTCACGATCTCGCGGTCCGTGAGTTCGAGCCCCGCGTCAGGCTCTGGGCTGATGGCTCGGAGCCTGGAGCCTGTTTCCGATTCTGTGTCTCCCTCTCTCTCTGCCCCTCCCCCGTTCATGCTCTGTCTCTCTCTGTCCCAAAAATAAATAAAAAAAAAAAAAAAAAAACGTTGAAAAAAAAAGAAAAAAAATAAAGAGAGCCTCCTCAACCTCTCTAGGAAGGCCATCGGGCTCCATTTTGTGTTTGTAAAATAGTGGCTACTTTAACACAATTTAAGGGTTTAACCTTAGACCTCCTTAATGTCTCTAAAGCACAAGCTTGGAAGTGGTGGCAATACCATTTCTTAATGGGATGGTCATAGTCCCAGGTAGGATCTTGGGATGTAATTACCTGGGTCCCAAGGAAACTGAAAGTTCCCTATAGGGTCTTCAACTCCATGATAATTAATGGGTTGTTTTTATCTTTTTCTTTCAAAAATTATGGATCGAAATCATCCCAACTTTTCAGAATGCATCCCACAGGAGGATTGGCTTTGGTTGGGGAAATGACCATCTATAGGGAAAGGAGGAAGAGGCATCCCTTAACTTAATTTTCCATAGCTGGCCAGGAGAAGCCTCCTGTCCTGACCCTGATAGTTGGACAGGAGAAGAAGCCTTATCTCCTGGCCCTGCATTTTGTCTGGCTATTTGACTGGCAGCCAAAAGCTTTGTCAGTCTCATGAGATGCTGGGAGCAGTCACTCTTATCCAGGCTTGACCCTACCTCCCAGAATTGACCCTGTCTTCCCTGATTTCTCCTATCCCTCTCTTTTCCACCTCAGGACTTTGGGGGTATCGACTACGACCAAGAAATAATTCCCTGGTTGTAGAAGGATGCACTAATATTATTTTGGCCCAAGAGTAATCGACTTTACAAATATATTTTAACAGGCTTGCGAAAACCATATTTTTTAGGATAAAATAGGCTGCCAAGAGGACTAAAAGGGCCAAAGTACAGGTCTATTTCCTTGCCTTTTACAGCAGTGCCCACAGATATATGTTCCAGCAATTTAGAGTATCTAGGTTGCTACCAATTGGCAGACACTGGGCTAAGTGTAGCAAATCGGCTCCTATGTATTCTAGAACACGCCCTGTATATATTATGGTGATCAAACGGGCATGCTGTCCTGCTCTTTTGGTTAAAATCACATTTTTACACCTTTTGGGACAGACAAAAGTGGGGGGGAAACTTTGCTTACCTTTTTTCTTTTCTTTTTTCTCAAAAGCATACCGACAATCCAAGAAACCTTTGCTTTTGTAACAGAGACTAGGGCAGAATTTTAATCTTATACCACTGTATTTTAAAATCCATTTATTTGAACCCTAGTCCATCCTGAGCACATATGAAATTTATTTCCAAAGATTTACCTTCACAAACCTTCTACAACTTTCTTTTGCTTTCAGATTGTGACTTAAGCCCTTTTTCTCCAAACAACCTGTCTCATTTGGGACAAAATTACTTTCTTTTACCATCAACAAACATGTATTCCATTCCTTATATCTTTCTTACATATCTCCTACTTTTCTTCATAATAACTTTCTTATCTTTATCCATCTTCATTACATTAAGCAGAATTTTAACTCTTAGAAACCTTAGTCTCCAGTGAAAACTAAGTAGTAACCAAGTACAAACTGTTACAGCAGAATTCTGCAGATGGCAAATTTATCAATTAAGCAAAAGCATGTTTTCCGAAAGACCCAAATATCCTTTGTTTCTGTGCAATAACAAGTCAAAAGCACAAACCTATGTTTATCAATCAAAGCTTTAGCACTTTGTCTTGTTTGAAAAAGACCTAGATGTCCAATGAATTCAATTTCAATTTATCATCCTAGCAAAACTTATACGTTTCAGGTTACCAAATACTTTCAAAGCTATCTTCACAATTACCCATGAAAACTTTGAGAAAGAATTAACCATCATTTTATGTTACCATCATTTTGCTAACAAATTGCAACATAGATAACATGAGCTCATTTGAACTTTAGTAAATCTAGATAGAATAAAGTTTTCTATTTAACGCTGACAATTCTACTTTTAATTAAGCCAAAAAACTTAAATTCGTTTACATACCTAATAAATTTCTCTTGCATCCATTAAAAAGACACTCAATGTGTTCCCTATTGTCAGTTTTTACCTGGGACACTGGTTGGGAGATCTGAAGTGGGTGGCCCAAGGGAATTCTCTTCACTCCCTGACATTAGAGGGTGGGAGGGGAAACCAATGGTGCCTGAGGCATTGAGGATGGTATAGGAGCCAGTTATGCAGGCCTCACCCAAGGTGGTGCAGAAACAGGAAGTGGGAGAAGGCAGAAGAGGCCAGATTCTGCCTAAAACCCAAAGGCAGATAAAAGCCTAGACGGCAGAGAGAGGTCTCCTGGTCCTAAAGTCTGTCAACTTGAACAGTTAAGCAGATGCCAGGTTTTTTTCCACCAACAAGTGGAATTAGACAGTCCATGTCAGGACAGAGAAGACAGAGAACTTCCACTGATTAAAAGGAGTTTTGGCAGCGGCTTGGGAATATTCCTGAAAGCCTCCATTCTGAGGGAGACCAACAAGAGACCATTAGCTCTAACCACCATAATCATTGACCCAGGAAATGAATGAGAGAGTAACCCCCACATACAGTTACAGTAACCGGAATGTATTAGGAAAAACACTAAAAGGGTGTTAGATTCCCCTTTGTTAGGGATTGCCTGTGTCTTTTTGTTTCCCCAGCACCCTGGGTTAGGTTTTGGAACACTTGTATATATTGCTCACGGTTGTCTGCAAGTTTGCTCAGGTCCTTTTATTTGCTTAGAATATTGCAACGAAAATGGACCCTTCATGGGACCAAATTCACCTTGAAGCATTTTAGTCAATAGATACATTGAATGTGCCTTCCTTTCGAGGGGAAGATATTTCATCTCTGACAATCCTGGATAAGGAGGGCATGAGGGTCTAACAGGTGGCTTTTCCTGAGAAGAGCCCTCAGAGGGCAAGTCTGCAAGAACTTGCGTTTCTCAGTGCCTTTAAGGACCAGAAGGTTGGCACCTAACTTACAACTCTTACATAAGGAAATTTTGACCATTTACCCTCTCTTTAACAATATAGATATAACTTTAAGATAGTAGTGATTGAATGCCTCCCTCAGGAGACCAGGAATCTCTATTCTACAAGAGGATCCTTTGAAGGATTTTCTAAAATAATGTGCAGATACTCAACTTGAGATCCTCGACCTATAATTTGACAACAGTAACCAAAATAGCAAAAAGGGGAAACAAATGATCCTTTGGCACCTTTTCTGTGCTGTGTCTGTGCTGGTCCTATAGCTGAGTCTGGAGGTACTGATCATTTATTCCTATTGGATCAGCTACCATCCTCTTTATGGGCAAAATCTTCAACTGATATTGGCAGAATCCACAGTGTACCTCCCGTGAAGATTCAAGTTGATCTTGCAAAACTTCTCCATAGTATTAATATATTTTAAATTCAGAAGACCTTCAAGGCATCAACATCATAATAGAATGTAACAAGGCTCATGGTCTCATGATCCTCTGCAGTAGTCCATATAACACCTCTATTATACCTGTGAGAAAACCCAACTGCTGTGGACAGTATTTTGTCTAGGACTTCTGAGAAATCAATAGCACTGTAATCCCTCGACATCCCCTTCTTCCCAAACCTCACACTCTACCAACATCCACTCTTCCTGAAAGCAACGTTTTCACTCTACACGACCCATGTGGTGTAGTTTTTAGCATTCTAGTTGATAAGGATAGCCAGTATCTTTTTACCTTGACATGCAGGGAATGACAATACATCTGGACTGCAACATCCCTGGGTTTCACAGAGTGCTTCATGTTTCCCAAAAACCTTAAAGGCTGATTTGGATGATGGAAAGCATTCTTCAGGCTCTACTTTGTTACAATGTGTAGATGATTTGCTTCTCTGCTCCCCTGCTCATGCCTCTTCACACGAAGACAGCACCCTCCTGGGAAAACTTTTGGTTTTAAAATGCCCATAAAGTCTCCAAAGAAAAACTACAGTTTGCTCAAACTCAGGTTGGGTATTTAGCTCACCTGTTCTCAGAACAAGGCCGACATCTAGATCCAGGCACACTCAAGGCATCCACAATCTCTCACAACTTAAATCTAAGAGCCAATTACAAAGCTTTCTTGGACTGGTTGTCTACTCTCAAAACTGAATTCCAAACTTCTCTCTTAAGGCTCAGCTCAATGCAGGCTTTCAGACACCTGGGAAATATCTGAAAAAGTAAAAAAAAAAAAATTAGTCCTTACTTCAAAAGCAACATTAGTGTTAGACACAAAGGGATTGTGATGAAAGGTTTAGGGAGAAAATATGTGATTTCATGGTGCTCTACCCATGGTCCTGTACCCTCATGTCTCATCAAATTATACCCTTTAACTTGAGGCTTTGTTATATGTAAATTATACCTCATTAAAGAGAGTTTCAAAACGTAAAATACTAGAAGCAAATGTTGCAAAGTTCCTTTCAAATCCTGAAGTGCATTGGTGATATGAGTCTGCCTGCCCATGTCTCAAAAATCCAAAATAATAAGACATTTAAAAAATTAATAATCGCAGAGTAAGCGGATCCTGAGCTCACCTTGTCCCATGTGTTCAACTACATAATATCCACATCCAAGTCCATGAAACAGAGAGCAATCCAAAGACTGGCAGAAGAAACTCCACACCTAAATAGAGAGAACCTGCATTAGAAAGGTTACGAAGGCCAGAAAGGTAGAGTCTGGCTGCCTGCAGAATGGGCAGAGAATGTGAGCCCTCACACCATGCAGCTCACACAGTGAAGACCAATCTCCATAACATTTGGCATTAAAACCCAGAGGGGCTGAATTCCCTTGAGTTTAGATCCTGGAGGTTTGGAGGTCAGCTGGCCCAGCACTGGGTGATATAGGAGGATGAGTGATAGCCAGGTACCTGCCTGTGTAGAGAGGCAATGTAAACATGGCATTTTACACAATGCAGAGGCAACAGGAGACAGATGCATTCATGCTGATTACTGAGTGTGTTGGGGGACTTCTCCAACAATGAGGGAGCTCACAGACACCATTCTTCTCCCCAGCCTCCCAGAATAAGCATAGAAGCACCCACCAGAGGGCGAGGCTGCACAGACACTTGCTAACTAACCCGTTAGCAGCGCGCCAGTCCCAAGGGTTCACAGGAGGACTCACCACACCAAGTCTGCTGGTCTCAGGGCAAACATTCTTAAAACCACAAGGGCACCCTATCCAACAAGCTGCATGCATAGCTGCCACAGCACGCTGTGCACATCTGCACCTCACCCAGCTCTGCATATCTAGGCAACCTTATCTGTCACACCCAGCCACATATCCCCAGGCACAGACATGCTCTGTGCATATCCTCAAGCCCCTAGCTTCCACCGCTGGTTCACAGCCCCCAGCCACCAAAGGACATCGGGAAATCTGGCATAGGACTAGTAGCCCTGTGCAATTTTGCTAACACTCCTGCACTGGTCCCAAGTTACTCAGCGGGCATACTACCTCACAGTTGGCTTGCCTGAGCCCCACTGACACTACTGAGTGTAAGCACAGCCCACAACAGGCACGCAATCAGTGCGGACATCTATACTAAAAGGAAAAGTAACACAGACACAACAGCATGGAATGAGCAATACCCATGCGATATCCTCCTGAAGGTCCAGGTCCTATAAATGGATACGTGCACTATTGAGGACTCCAGGACCTCTTTTTCATACCATCGTTAATTTCAAGATCAAGAGGCACAGCTGACTTTCTTAACACAGAGAAATAGAGCCCGAGAGACAGACAAAATGGACACACAGAGATGTTTATCCACAAGGAAAGACCTAGTCAAAGTCACAGTGAGAGATCTAAGCCAAAGAGATATAAATGACATACCTGATACTGAATTTAAAGCAATGATCACAAGGATACTCACTGGAGTTGTGATATGAGTAGAAGAGTGAGACCCCTGACATAGAGATAAGAAATAACACAGTACACATTGAGGACACAATAAAGGGGAAACAAGCTAGCTGGAATGAACAGAGGGATGGAAGAAGCAGCCGAACAAACTAGTGACCTTGAAGACTGAGTGATGGAAATTAATCACACTGAACAAAAGAGAGAGCACAGAATTCTGCAATGTGAGATGAGACTAAGGGAACTAGTGACTACAAGAAAGATAATAATATTCATATTGTAGGACTCCCAGAAAGAAGAAATTTTGGGGCTGAAAATTTATTTGAGGAAATAATAGCTGAAAACGTCCCTAATTGGGGGAGGGAAACAAATATCCACATCCAGGAGACTAAAGAACTCCCATCAACATCAACAAAATCAAGCCAACACACAAACATAATATAACCAAACTTGCAAATTACAGTGACATTAAAGAAAAACTCTTAAAAGCAGCAAGACAAAAGACCTTAACTTAGAAGGGAAGACCCACAAGGCGAGCTACCCTATTTCTGAACAGAAACTTGGCAAGCCAGAAGCTAGTGACATCACATATTCAAAGTGCTGAATGGAAAAATCAGCAGCCAACAATATTCTATCCAGCAAGGCTATCCTTAAAAATGAAAGGAGACACAGACTTTCCCAAACGAAAACTAAAGGAGTTTGTACCACTAAACCCTTCCTGCAAGAAATATTAAGAGGGATTATTTGAGTGGAAAGGAGAGACCAACAGTGACAGTCTAGAGGTAGAAGACACAAATCAAGTAAAAAATGAATATGTCTGCAAAAAAATCAGTTAAGGATCTCAGAGAAATGAATTCGAATTGTAATAACATCTACCAAAAAACTAGGGAGGAGAAAATAATGGGTGCGAAGTTAAATGACCATCAACTTAATACAAACTGCTAAACGCAGAAGAGGTTATATAAACACATAACAGTAACCATATACTAAAACCAATCATAAATATGCTAAGAATAGAGATAAGGAAATCAAAATATATCACTAAAGAAAATAAGCAAAACATGAAAGAAAGGCAAGAAAGGATCAGAGAAAATCATTAGAAACCACAATAAAACAGGCAATAAAATGGCAATATGTACATCCATATCAATCATTACTTTGGAGGTAAATGGAGAATGCTCCAATCTAGAGACGAAGGGTGTAAGAATGGATGAAAAAACAAAACAGATTTATATGCCTATAAGTGACCCACTTTACACCTCAAGAATGATAGTGAGAGGATAGAGAAACATTGCACACATTAATGTCAAATGAAACCTGGAGTACCAATACTTGTATCAGAAAAAAATACACTTAAAAAAGTACATAACAAGAGAGAGGAGGACACTGTATAACAGTAAAGGGTACAATCCAAAAAGAAGATATAACAAGTGTAAATATATCCCACAATTCAGTGGGATTTATTCCCAAGCTGCAAATGTGGTTCAATATTTGCATATCAACCAATGTGACACAATACATCAACAGGAGAAAGGATAAGGACCATATGAACAGGGCACATTGGTGGCTAAATCCTTTAACAGTCTGACATCAGCTCAGGTCATGACTTAATAATTCGTGAGTTTGAGTCCCATGTCAGACTCTGTGCTGAAAGCTCAGAGCCAAGAGCCTCCTTCGAATTCTGTGTCTCCCTCTCTCTCTGCCCCTCTCCTGCTTACGCTCTGTCTCTCTCAAGATTCATAAACTTTAAAAGAAAAGAACCATACTGTCATTTCAAGACATGCATAAAGGAGCATTTGACAAAGTACAACATCCACTCAGGATTATAACCCCCTAAACTAGGTTTACAGGAAACATACATCAATGTAATAATGGTTATCTATGAAAACCCTGCAGTTATAATCAACCTTAATGGGGAAAATCTGAGAGGTTTTCCTGTAAGGTCAGGAAGAAGACAAGGATGTCTACTCTTACCACTTTTAATAAATTACTGGAAGTCCTAGCTACAGCCAGCAGACAAACTAAACTAAACTAAACTAAACTAAACTAAACTAAACTAGTCTAAACTAAACTAAACTAAAATAAAAACAACTCCAAATGTGGAGGAAGTGAAACTTTAACACTTTGCAGATTACATGACACTATATATAGAAAACCCTAAAGAGTCCACCCAATAACTGCTAGAACTGCTAGAATGAATTCAGCATTGTCACAGGATACAAATCACTGTACAGAAATCTGTTGTATTTGTAGAACACAATACTGAAGCAGTAGAAATAGAAATTAAGAAAACAGTCCTATTTACACTTGTACACCAAATAATAAGATATCTATGAATAAATCTAACCAAAGTTGTGAGTAACCTATACTCTGAAAAGTATAAAACAGTGATGAAATTCAAGATGACACAAAGAAATGGAAGGACATTCCATACTCATGGGTCGGAAGTACAAATATAGTGAAAATGTCTATACTTAGCAAAGCAATTGACACAATTAATGCAATTTCCATCAAAATACCAACAACATTTTTCACAGAACTAGAACAGTCCTAAAATGTGTATGGAACCACAAAAGACCCCAATCTTCAGAGTGAACAACCTTTATGTGAAGTGGTAATTATGGATGGCGTTATGCCTCTGGATCTTCTGCTCCAAAACATGGTAACTCTGGCCTAAGCATTTGAACAAACGTTAGACATATCCAAATCAAGGATCATTTTACAAAATACATTCTACACACGTACACTCAAAACTTTGCAGATTATGTAAAATATGGAAAAATCTAAAAATTGTCATGGCCATGTGGAGCCTAAGGAGACAGGATGACTGTAATGTGCCAGCTGGGATGAGTCTGGGACAGAAGTTAAACCCGAAGAAATCTGAATACAAATATAAACTTTAGTTAATACTACCATATCTCACAGGATATTGATTGTGATCATGTATCAACTCATATAATATCAATAGTCAGAAAACAGTCTGTTGTATGTAGAGACTCAATAATATCTTCCCAATTTTTCTGGTAACTAGAAACCCATCACGAATGACAAGATTATTAGTAATCATGGTTTTATGTTTGCAACACATGATGTTATATGACTAGTTCTAATATTAGTTACTAGTGATGGACATGTACCTATTCTTGTTGTTCTTACTATTGTTTAATTTAAATAATAGCATTCATGGTAGAGAAAACTGAATGCATGATAAACACTTCATAGAAACATCTACTTTACATATTTTAGGATAATAACGCACGTGTATACCACTCTATTATGTGGTATGTAAATTAAGTGTTTTTCTGACCTTGAACGAGCATGTCATTGAATGGCTTTCCATAAACGTGGTTATCCTAGATAATGAATGATACTCAGATATTACAGGATATACTTCACTTCATGCCTGAACATTGTGAAAACTAAAAATGTACACACAGCCAGATGAATCATTGTGACTGGCTCACTGATTGTAAAGAATCCTTGGTTTAATGTTTTCACACATATTTTTTTTTATCAGGAATACAAGAGAATCAAATGTTTCCAAATCAAAGAGATATCCAAAGACTGGAAGAACAATAGGGAATTCAAGGGGTTTCAGAACGATAAGATGTGACCATGAAGTGGCAGTCACAAGCAAGCAGCTTTTTGTGGTCCACTTTGACAGGTTTGCATGAGGATATGTGACTTGCCAAAGGGTAAGTCCCGGAAGTACCACAGGGAAAGACAACGCTTTAGGGAGAGGGGACTTGGAAAGTGTGTTTCTGTGCCTAAATGATGGCTCAGCAACCTCACTGGGGGTCTCTGGGTGAAAGACATCGAAAGGCCAAGAGTAACCTAGACTCACAATGATCTTAGTAACACAGATCAAAGTAACTTAGAGCCACAAAGATCTCAGAGCCACAGAGTTTATCTTCCTCTATGATTAGGAGATAGTTACAGTTTCACAGGATATGATCACCGGGCTGGCAGTAGATGGCTAAAATATTATTTAGGGCTATACATTTAATAAAAAATGTATACATAAAATTTGGCTTTGGAATGTTAAGAAAAATCACAGGCCCATCACGGAGTTACTTACGTTAAGGCCACATGTCACTAAACCTAATTTCATTCCTGTAGGAATGTAACCTTTAACCAGTCAGCAAAGAATTTCCTAGCCAGTGCTGGAAATATAGCTCATAGATCCTTGCCATTCCCCTCAGAGAGGCAGTCTTCCCTTAATAAGGTATTCCATGCCACTAATTTTTTTAAGTTTATTAATTTTGAGAGAGAGAGAGAGAAAGAGAGCACATGCAAGGGAGGGGCAGGACAAGAGGGAAAGAGAATCCCACGACCAAGAGGTCATGATCGGATACAGGATCAAGAGTCAGACACTTAACCAAGCCATCCAGGTACCCCGAGACTGTGGAGTTTCAAAGGTTAGAAGGCTTGGCTGGGATATAGCCCTGAGGACACTGGCCTACTCCTGAAGAGAAGGCATCAAACAACTTGCAGGCAGATGGCATGGAAATAGTGATCTGTACAAAGCCTGGAGCACACAGTGGGGAGATTATACACTCATCGTGGAGAACATCCCTGAGAAGCAGTGTTCACAATGAGGGGACAAAGAGCTAGGACAGCGGAGCTGGGTGGGGCTATTTCCCTGCTCTTCCCCCTGCCCCCTGCCCCCCAACATAAACACAGAGCTGTCTGCTGGAAACAAGGCAGTTCCCACACTGGCTGCCTAAGCTGCTTACACCATCCCCACCTTCCTGTGCTCTGGCAAGAGTGGCCTTCTAGGTCATTCAGGGTTGCCTCAGTCCCAGTGGAGCTGGCCCCTGCCCCAGAAGACCAGGTGAAGCCCATGACCATACCACCTCTCTTGACCAAAGAGTTGTGCAGGGCTTCACTTCTAGTAGCAGTCGTTTCAATTCTGATTTAGCAAGCAGATCAGAGAAGACCTAGATAAGACTCACCACATTCTGGCCAAGGACCCTACCTTTCCCATACAACTGACCTGAAGGATAGTGCAGCCAGAACACAAAACAGTGCATGCAACACACACCACAAACACTCCATGATGTGCCCGGCCCTGGACATTGGATGACCTCCTCTTCATAAAACCATTCAACTCACAGGCAGGTAACACAATGAGCTTTGATAACACAGAGATGGCAAATACTCAACCAAAATTCCAAGACAAGAGGAAGGCATCCCAAATGAAAGAACAAGATAAGGTCATGGGCAGAAAAATGGAGGGAACACTTCCAAACTCATTCTATGAGGTCAGCATGGCCTTGAGTCCAAACTGGACAAAGACCCCACTAAAAAGGAAAACTACAGACCAATTTCCCTGATGACCATGGATGCAAAAAATCTCAACAAAAAGTGGCAAACTGGATCCAACAACACATAAAAAGAATTATTCAGCACAATGAGGTGGATTTTATTCCTGGGATTCACAACCGATTCAATATCTGCAAATCAACTGATGTGATATATCACATTGATAAAAGAAAGGATAACAACCACATGATCCTCTCAATAGATGCAGAATAAACATTTGACAAAATGCAGCAGCATCCTTTCTTGATGAAAAAAAAAAAAAAACCCTCATGAAAGGAGGGATAGAAGGATCTGGCCTCAATGTGAGAATGCCCAGATACGAAAGTCCCACAGCTAATAACATCTTCAATGGGGAAAAACTGAGAGCTTTCCCCCTAAGGTCAGGAACACGACAGGGATGTCCATTCTCAGCACTGTTATTCACCATTCTGTTGGAAGTCCTAGCCTCAGCAATCAGACAACAAAAAGAAATACAAGGTGTCCAAGTTGGCAAGGAGGGGTCAAACTTTCCCTCCTCACAGATATGATACTCTCCATGGGAAATCCAAACGACTCCACCAAAAAACTTCTAGGACTGATACAGGAATTCAGGAAAGTCTCAGAATATAAAACCAACATACAGAAGTTGTATGCATTTCTATACACCTATAATGAATCAACAGAAAGAAAATTAAGGAATTGATCTCATTTACAACTGCACTGAAATGCATAAAATACCCAGGGATAAATCTAACCAAAGAGGTAAAAGATCAGTACATTAAAACAATAGAGTGTGCCTGGGTGGCTCAGTCGTTTAAGTGCCGACCTCAGTTCAGGACATGATCCCGCGTTTGTGGGTTTGAGTCCTGTGATGGGCTCTGTGCTGACAGCTTGGAGCCTGGAGCCTGCTTCAGATTCTGTGTATCCCTCTCTCTGCCTCTCCCCTGCTCACGGGCTCTTGCTCACTCGCTCACTCTCTTAAAAATAAATAAACATTAAAAAATTAAAAGAACAAACCATACAACATCTATGAAAGAACTTGAAGAAGACACAAAGAAATGGAAAAACATCCCATGCTCATGGATTAGAAGAACAAATATTGTTAAAATGTCAATACTACCCAAAGCAATGGACAAATTCAATGTAATTCCTATCAAAATAACACCAGCTTTCTTCCAGAGCTAGAGCAAACGATCCTAAAATTTGTATGGAACCAGAAAAGACCCCAAAGAGCCAAAGTAATGTTGAAAAAGAAAAAAACAAACCTGAAGACATTACAATTCTAGACTTTATGGTGCATCAGAAAGCCACAATCATCAAGACAGTATGGGATGGGCACAAAACAGACACATAGATCAAAGGAACAGAATAGGGAGCCCAGAAATGGACCCTCAAAATTATGGCTGACTAAGCTTTGACAAAACAGGAAAGAATATCCAAAGGAAAAAAAAAAAGAGTCTCTTCAGCACATGGTACTGGGAAAAATGGACAGTGAGAAGAATGAACCTGGACAATGTTCTTAAACCTCAGGGTGTCTCTCTGTCTCTCTCTCTCTCTGACTCTCTCTCTCTCTCTCTCACACACACACACACACCTCAAAATGGATGAAAGATCAAAGTGTAAGACAGGAGACCATCAAAATCCTAGAGGAGATAAAAGGCAACCTACCTCTTTGATCCTGACTGCAGCAACATCTTTCTTGTCAAGTCTCCAGAAACAAGGGCAATAAAAACAAAAAGGAACTATTGAGATATCAAGATAAAAAGCTTCTGCACAGGAGAGGACACAATCAACAAAACTAAAAGGAAACTTAATGGAATGGGAGAAGATATTTTCAGGTGACATATCAGATAAAGGGTTACTATCCAAAATCTATAAAGAACATATCACACTCAACACCCAAAAACCAAATAATCCAGTGAGGAAATGGGCAAAAGACATGAAGAGACACTTTAACAAAGATGACGTCCAGATTGGTCATACATGAAAAGATGCTCAACCTCATTAGTCATAAGTGAAATACAAATCAAAACCACAATGAGATATCCCCTCACACCTATCAGAATGGCTAAAATTAACATCTCAAGAAACGACAGATGTTGGAAAGGATGCAGAAAAAGGGAACGCTTTTGCAATGCTGGTGGTAATGCAAAATGGTGTAGCCATTCTGGAAATTAGTATGGAGATTCATTACAAGAAACAACAAAATAACTACACTACGACCCAGCAATTGCACTAATAGGTATTTATCCAAAGGATACACTAACGCAGACTCGAAGAGGCACATGCACTCCAATGTTTATAGCAGCATTATCAACAATAGCTAAATTATGCAAAGAGCCCAAATGACCATTGAGAGATGAATGGATAAAGAAGATGTGGTATATTCATACAGTGGAATATTACTCGGCAATCAAAAAGAGTGGAATCTTGCTATTTGCAACAAGGTAGATGGAACCAGACTTTATAATGCTAACCATAATATGTCAGAGAAAGACACACATCATATGATTTCTCTCATCTGTGGAATTTAATACACTGATGAACATGGTGAAAGGAAAGCAAAAATAAGATACAAACAGAGAGGGAGTCAAATGATAAGAGACTGTTAAATAGAGGGAAGAAGCTCAGGACTCCAGAAAGGTTTCTGAACAGGGGTATGGGCTAAATAGGTGATGGGCACTCGGGGGGCGGGCACTTGGGATGAGTACTGGATATATTTTGTAATTGATGGATCACTAAATTCTAATCCTGAAACTGTATTCCACTATAAGGTAACTAACTTGGGCTTAAATTTTAACAAAGAAGAAGTATAAAAATAAGTAAAGAAATGTACTACCAGTCAAAAGAAAAGAATATTTAAATCAGACTCTTGGAGTGGAAATGAAAGACCAAACGTGTTACAGACAAGAAAGGATCAGAGAAAACATCAAGAAACAATGGCAAAACAACTAGTAGAATGTCATTAAATATATACCTATCAATAATTACTCTGAATGTAAACCGACTACATGCTCCAATCAAAAGACAAGGATAGGGTGTCAGAATGGACAAAAAAAAATAAACAAACAAACAAAAAAACAAGGTCTATCTAGATGCTGCCTACAAAGCCTTATTTGGACGCATGTCACCTGCCTTTTAAAGGAGGGAATGAAAAAACATTCATCATGACAATAATGTAAAAGAAAGCCAGTAGCAATACTTATATTAGGCAAAATAAAACTGAGAGTGTAGTTTGCTACCCTTTGGGTCAATACCTAGTAGTAAAATTGCATACACCCAATATTTATAGCAGCATTATCAACAGTAGCCATACTATGGAGAATGCCCAAGTATCCATCAACTGATGAAGGTATAAAGAACTTGTGGTGTGTGTGTGTGTGTGTGTGTGTGTGTGTGTGTGTGCATGTATACGCATATGTACTCACTTGTATGCTCATATATACGTACATATATACATACGTATATACAATGAAATGTAACTCAGCTTCAAAAAGAATGAAATCCTGCCACTTGCCACGATGTGGATGGACCTAGAATGTATTATGCTAAATGAAATATGCCAATCAGTGAAAGACACATATGATTTCACTCATGTGTAATTTAAGAAACAAAACAGATGAAAACATGGGAAGGGGGCAGGAAAAGAGAAGAGTGGTAAAAAACCACATGAGTCTCTTAACCGTAGAGAAAAAAAGTGAGGGTTGATAGAGGGAGATGTGTCGGCGCTGGGCTAGATGGAGGACGAGTATTAAGGAGAGCACTTGTTGTCATGAGTACTGGGTGTTGTATGTAAGGGATGAATCACTGGATTCTACTCCCGAAACAGAGAATGCACTATATGTCAACTAAGACTTATATTAAAAAATAAATAAAGCTGTAACAAGAGATGAAGATAGACACTATCTCATACTAAAGGGGACAACCAAACAAAAAGATCCAATGATTGTAAATTTTGATGCACCCAATATGCAATCACCAATATAAAAGAAATTAACAAAACCATAAAGGAATTTATAATAATATAACGATAATAGAGGACTTTAACACATCAGTCACATCAATGGACAGAACCTGTAAACAGAAAATCAACAAAGAAACAATGGCTTTGAATGACACACTGGACCAGATGCGTTCAACAGATATATTCAGAACACTCCATACTAAAATGGCAGAGTACACATTCTTTTCAAGCACACATGGGGCATTCTCCAGAAATGATCACATTCTAGGTCACAAATAAGGCCTCAACAGGTACCCAAAGACAGAGACAGACCAAGCATCTTTTCTGACCACAAAGCTAGGAAACTTGAAGTTAACCACACTCATACACACACACACACGCGCGCGCACACACACACACACACACACACACACACACAAAGGGGGAAAGGTCACCAATAAAGGGAGGTTAAATAACATACTACGAAATGAATGGGTTAAACAGGAAATCAATGAGAAAATACACTGAAACTAATGAAAATGAAAATACACTGGTAAAAACTTTTGGAATGCGGCAAAAGCAATCTAAGATGGAAGTATATAGCAATACAAGCCTACCTTAAAGAGCAAGAAAAATCTCAAACCCTCCTAACTTACAACTAAAGGAATGAGAAGAACAGCAGAAGGAAGGAAGTAATAGAGATTAAGGCAGAAATAAGGGATATACAAACCAAAAAGACACTAGACCAAATCAGTGAAACCAGAGGCTGGTTCCTTGAAAACAGTAATCAACATGAAATCCTCCTAGGCAGAATTTTCACAAAGAAGAGAGAAAGGACTCAAATAAATAAAATCACAAATAAGAAAGGAGAAACAACAGTCAACACGACAAAAATACAGTTAGAAGATAATATTATGAACAACTATATGCAACAAATTGGACACTCTGAGAAAAATGGACAAATTCCTAGAAACACAAAAACTACCAAAACTGAAACAGGAATACATAAAATCTGAAAACAGAAAGAAATCAAATCAGTAAGAAAAAAAAAATCTCCCCCAACACAAGAGTTCAGGGCCAGAGGGCTTCACTGATGAAATCTATCAACCATTTAAGGAAGAGGTAATATGTATTCTCCTCGAATTACTACAAAAAATAAAAAAGAAGGAAAACTTCTAAATTCATCTTATGAGGCCATCATTACCCTGATACCAAAACCAGATAAAGCCTCCGCTAAAACCGAAAACTGCCGGGGCGCCTGTGTGGCTCAGGCGGTTTACTGTCCAACTCTTAATTTTGGATTAGTACATTATCTTGCGGTGCATGGGTTCGAGTCCCACATTGGACCGTGCATTGACAGTGTGGAGCATGACCAGGATTCTCTCTTTCCCTGTCTCTCTGCCCCTCCCTCACTTTTATGTACTCTTTCTAAGGAAAGAAATAAACATTTAAAAAAATGTTTAAAAAAATTTAAAATAAAACTGCAGACCAATAGCCTGAGAGTATGTATGCAGAAATTCTCATTAAAATACCTTCAAATTAAAGTCAACAATACATTAATAGAATCATTTACCATAATCAACTGGGATATATTCCCGGGCTGCAAGGGTGGTTCCACATTCACATATCAATCAACATGATGCACCACAGTAATAGAAGAAAGGATAAGAACAGTATGATGCTTTTCGCAGATGCATGAAAACCATTTGACAAAATGTCACATCCATTCATGATAAAAACTCTCAGCAAAGTAGATTTGGACTAAACCTACCTACGCATATAAGGTCATCTAGGAAAAACCCACAGCTCAGCTCATACTCAATGGGGAAAAATTGAAAGTGTTTCCTCCAAGGTCAGGGACAAGACAAGGATGACCCCTGTCACCACTATTATTCCACATAGTACAGGAAGTCCTAGCCACAGCAATCAGACAAAAAAAGAAATGAGGCATCCAAATTGGCAAGGAAGAAGTAGAACTTTCGCTGTTTGGAACTGACATGATGCTCTCTATAAAAACCATGAAAGACTCCAATGAAAATTGCTAGGATTTATATATGAATTCCACAAATCACAATATACAGAAATCAATGTACATAAACCTATTGCATTTCTATAGACGAGTAATGAATTAACAGAAAGAGAAAGTAAGGGATCAATCCCATTGACAATTGCACCAAATACCCCAAGATACCTAGAATGAACCTAACCAAAGAGGTGAAAACCTGTACTCTAAAGGCTATGAAACACTGATGAAAGAAATGGAAGAGGACACAAAGAAAAGGAAATATATTCCACCCTCATGGATGGGAAGCAAAAATACTGTTAAAATGTCTACACTCCTCAAAACAATCTACATATGTAATGAAATCCCTATCACACTAACAAAAACATGTGTCACAGAACTACAACAAATAATCCCAAGATTTGTATGGAACGACAAAGACTCCAAACAGCAAAAACAAAATTGAAGAAGAAAACTAAAGCTGGAGGCATCACAATTCCAGACTTCAGGTTATATTAAAAAGCTGTACTGAACAGAACAGTATGGTCCTGGCAAACAACAACAACAACAACAACAACAACAACAACAACTACACACAAACGCAGAGATCAATAGAACGGAAAACACAGAAGTGAACTCAAACCTATATGGTCAATTAATTCTCAACAAAGCAGGAAAGTATATCCAATGAAAAAAAAAAAGATAGTCTCTGGACACATGGGTGGCTGCAAAGCATGTGATTGTGGATTCAGCTCAGGTCATGATCTCAGGGCAGTGCAGAGCATGTGTGGGATTCTCAATCCCCATTTCTTTCTGCCCCTCTTCTGCATTCTCTTTGTCTCTCAAAAATAAATACATAAACTTAAAAAAAATCTCCTCAACATATGGTTTTGGAAAAACTAGACGGCAACCTGCAAAACAAAAGAAGACCAACAACGGACCACCTTACAACATACACAAAGATAAATCCAACATGGATAAAGACCTATGTGTGAAACCTGAAACCATAAAAATCCCAGAGGATAATTAACACAGGCAGTATCTTATTTGACATTGGCTGTACAAACATCTTTGCAGATATATCTCCTGAGTTAAGGGAAACACAACCAAAAATAATGGGACTTCCTAAAAATAAAAAGCTTCTGTCACAAAGGAAATAATCAACAAAACTAAAACATCTACAGAATAATATTTGTAAACGACATCTGATAAAGGTTTACTGTCCAAAATATATAAAGTCATACAGCACCCAAAAAAGGAGAAATCCGATTACAAATGGGCAGAAGACACGAATGGACATTTTCCCAAGGAAGACATACACATGGCCAAGAAACATATGAAAAGATGCTCAACAATACTGATCTTCAGGAAAATACAATTCAAAAGTACAATGAGATAACACATCACATCTGTCAGAATGACTGAAATAAATGAATGATGAAACAGCAGGTGTTACCAAGGATGTGAGGAAAGAGAAACCCTCTTGCACTGTGGGTAGGAATGCAAACTGGTGCAGCCACACTGGAAAACTTCATGGAGATTCATCAAAAAAAATGGAAATGGAACTACCTTAAGATCCAGCAGTTTCACTATGAGGTATTTACACAAAGAATACAAAAATAATCCCTAAAAGGAATACATGCACCATGATGTTTACAGCAGCATTTTCTACAACAGCCAAATTACGGAAACTTCCCGAGCATCCATCAAGTGATGAATAAGTTGAGATGTAGTATATGGAATGTAATATTATTTAGCCATAAAAACATGAAATCTTGTCATTTGCCACGAGGTGGAGGAGTGACAGTATGTTATGCTGGGTGAAAAAAAGCCTGTCAGAGAAAGACAAATACCAGATGATTTCACTAACACATGGAAATAAAACAAAACAAAGGGGAAGGGTGAAGGACACAGTGACAAACAGACTCTTAACTAGGAAACAAACTGAGGGCTTCCACAGTGAGGTGAGGGAATGGGTGAAACAGCTGCTGGGGATTAAGAAGTGCACCTGGGATGAGCTCCGGGTGACGTGTGGAAGGGTTGCTCTATATTGGACACCTGAAACTAATATTACACTGTGTCTTCACTCACTGGAATTTAAATTAAAAGATAACATAAGGTTAATGACACCTACCTACCAGGTTTTCTGTAGTTTTCAATCACTTCACTAGGTTGGAAAAATAACCATGAAATTTTTTAAAAAGCATGTATGATGTGGGGGCAGTTTGTGCCCTTACCTTGGTCTCTGGTTCCAGCAGGACTCGGAAACTGGGTCCCAGCTCATTCTTCTAGAAGGTCCTGAGATGAGCATTTCATGTATTCACGTCCTAACGGAATGCAGCTCCCGTTCTTCTGAACTTCTGTCAGGGTTTCTTCCCGGAAACAAGCCTGAATCTGGAACAAACCATCGACTGCATCGATGAGGTGATGTCGTGGGACCCCGCAATCCACGAGTTCTTTAGTAAAATATTTCTTGATCAAATACTGTCCGGGAAGGGGTGGAATGAAACACGGGAACAGCCCAGAAAATGCAAGTGCCTGTGCAGCTCAGCAACCAGCTTGCCCAGGGAAGCCACCCAGCGCCCCCTCCTCAGCACTCAGTACAACAAGGCAGATACTCTGTGGGACTCAGGAGATGCCAAGTTGCTGCAAAGCTCCCGAGGTCTCCCCTGGGGTGGGCCGCAGAACGCGCTGGAAAGGCAGCTCTGCTCTCTGTCCTGAGGCAGCAGCAGAGGCCCTGCGTTCTCTGGAATAAATAGAAGCCCTTCCTGCTCTGAGGTGCCCTGGGTCAGAAAAGCCGATGGTGAGCCCTCTGCTGGCCATCACTGCCTATGTAGAGGAACCAGCGCCTCCGGGTGTGTGGGGCTCGAGCTCTCTCTGCTGGCCACCATGGGAATTCCTGCAATGTTGAAGACCCTGGTGGCTCAGCTGAGGGACCGAAGGTGCTCTGGGAAACTAAGCCTGTTCTCTACACTGGGAAGGATTTTAGTGACAGGGCCTAGGGCACAAAGAAATCTTTTTCTTCTCCTTTCTTGTGAGTGAAGAATTAAACCAAATTTATTAATGTAATGACATCATTTGTAATGCTTTAAGCAATGTTCCCAGAAAAATAGACTGCCAATTTATACATGCTGAACAAGAGGTAATTGTGTTTACCACCTAAGTGTTTAGGTTTGATAAAGAATGGCCACCTTTGAGAGAGAGATACCGGCTTCCAGCTATGGAATGTATGCGTCCTACGGATACAAGGGTCAGCCAATGGAAGAGAGTCAATCCTGTAATAATACTGTTGCATGCTTTCACATGATAGCTACACTTGTGCTAAAGTACAACATAACTTATAGACAAATGGAAGGACTACAATGTATGCCTAAAACTAATACAACAAATGTGTGAAGAACATTTCAATTAAAAGTCGACATCCTTTATGCTATCTTTAATTTCTCTTTCTTTGCCAATAAACTATCATTCCTGAGCGCTTGGATGGCTTACTTGGTTAAGCGTCCGACTTCCACTCAGGTCATGATCTTGCAGTCCATCAGTTTGAGCCCCGTGTCAGGCTCTACCTGACAACTCAGAGCCTGGAGCCTGCCTCAGATTCAGTATCTCCCACTCTCTCCCCCATCCCCAGCTCGGGTTCTCTCATAAAAGGAAAAAAAAAGAGACATTAAAAATGAAAAATCATTCCTAATTTAGAATCTGTGAAATTCTATTTATACCAGATTCTCTAACATGACCATCTTGATGTTTAGAGCTTATCTGAAAAGTCACTAATAATATCTGATGACACATATGTGACAAGGTCAGAATGCAACTTACAGGGAGCTACACACCTGTTATGAATTTACGACATGTATCCGTGGCTTATATTTCCAATGAAATGTGCTTTAGGGATATGGATGGATGAAATAATGCCCATCAGTCATGTAGGTCAATTTCCTACAGGACCATTATGCCCTCAATTAGTAATTGCCATCTCTTCAACATTAAAAGAAAGCTTGGAAAACAAATTGTCTTTAAATGATGTAAGAGAAGACTATGGTGTTTTAAAGGGTTTACCTACCTTCTGGAATCCTCAGATTGGTTGTGGACAGGAGGATAGCAACCCACGGTTAAGGTGCACACCGCTCGTTCCAGAGGGAGAATATGGACCTTATTATCAAATATGTTTTTTTTATTTTAAATCAACAGTCCACCTCTGCCAGGTCCAGACTGCAGAACCCGGGGGCAACACAATGCCTCATGCCTGGGTTCAGACCATGAGGAACACCAACTGGTGGGGGGAGGGGGGAAATCCAACAGGGCCTGGGGTCAGTGAGGGAGATGACCCAGGGACACCTCCCCACAGGGCGGGCTCTGGAGTTTAACTGCCAAAGAGCAGCACACTCTCCCTGAAGACATCCTTCTCCATGAGCCCCGCAATTCCAGGAGAAATGACGGATACCCATCTTTTCAATTGCAATGGCCACTGCAGAGTTTGGCCCCAGGGATGTTGGAGTCTTAGAGTCATGAAACTATGATGCCCATGATACCAGCCCTTTCTGCCCCAGCGCTCAGAGCCACATCATACATCCCCTCTCCCCTGGCCCATCTCACCCCGTCCACATACCTGGACCAGGTCTCCACTTTTCTCCTTGTACTTCCTCTTTGTCTCTGTTTCTCTCTAACCACATCTCTCTGTGTTTCTTCCTTTCACTCTCTAGGACTTGCCCAATTCCCCTATCACTCATCCAGTTTCTCTCTCCTTACCTGTCTCTTTGTCCACCTCTCCCCAGGCTTCAGGCTATCTGCTCTGTGCGTGCAGCCCTGTCCAGGACCACAGGGAACTCCTGCCTCTCTCTCTCTCTCTCTCTCTCTCTCATCATGTTTTGTCCCAGGCCCTGATCAAAATGGAGGAGAATCCCCCATACAGCAGCTGCTCATATTGACATTTGCTAAAGCAATGCTGGCAGCATGTGGACAGCCAGACATTTACTGTTGGTGGCCCAGCCATGACCCAAAAGCTGCTGGAGGGCTGGCTGCTTCCCTAAGCTGGAAGGAAAAAGGGGCTCACAGGGTTCAGGGTCCCTGATGTAGATTGCATTGGCTGATGTATAAGGAGCCGTATGCTTACACCCAACTCTCCTGGGTGATGTCGAAGGAACCTATCTCAGACTATGGACTTCTGCCCTCCCCATGCCTCAATATGGCATCAAGGGGAGCTTTATGGGACACCATGTGACTCGCCACAAAAATTGCGCCATTTGCCCCCTTGGAGGCCACCTGGATTGGTGCTATTGGTGGCAGCTGGTAAGGTGCACAAGGGCACAACAGCTGAATTAATGCAGGGCCTCCTTACTGGTCTCCTGAATCCATTCCTCATCATCAGAAGAGACCCTGGAGGGGCTGCATGGGATTCTGTGTCTCCCATTCCTCGGACCTTCCCCGGGAGTTTCTGAGCTGAGACCACAGGGTCTGGAGGCTGTTTGGGATTCTGTGACTCCTTTCTCTCAGGTACAGGGAGCAGCTTCAGCTCCCTGACGGGGAGTGCTGTCAGCCATGGTAAATGACTCAGGACCTGGAGGCCCGGGGCTCACAGGGCCTCTTGGCATTCTGTGTCTCACATCCCTCCGACCATTCCCGGGAGTTTCTGAGCTGAGAGCACAGGGTCTGGTGGCTTCTTGGGATTCTCGCTTGTGTCCTGCTTGGGATTTTGTGCTCGCTGCACAGTCCCTGGAGGGGCTGCTTGGGATTCTGTGTCTCCCATCCCTCGGACCTTCCCCGGGAGTTTCTGAGCTGAGACCACAGGGTCTGGAGGCTGGGATTCTGTGACTCCTTTCTCTCAGGTACAGGGAGCGGCTTCAGGCACAAGGAGCGTTTTGAGGCACGGGGCGCACCTTCATCCATTGGGCTTGTCTTCAGGCACTGGGAGCACATTCAGGTACAGGGAGCGGCTTCATGCACAGGGAGCGACTTCAGGCAAGGGTAGCCTCTGTGCTCTTCAGGTACGGGGCGCGCCATCAGGCACTGTGCTCGCTATCAGGCACAGGGCGCCCTCAGGCAAGGGGTGTGCAGTCAGGCATGGGGCAAGTCTTCAGGGAGTGCTTGTGCCCTTGAGTCAAGGGAAGATCCTTGAGGCATGGGGCTTGCCATCAGGCACTTGGAGCTTTTTCAGGCATGGGGTGCAGCTTCAGGACGGGGATCTCCTGTGCCATTCAGGAAAGGGGAGTACATGTGTCTTTCAACAAGGGGTGCCCCGTTGTGCACAGGGAACTCAAGGAGACAGAGAGACTACCCTCAGGCATGGCATGCATCCTCAGTGTGTGCCTGTGCATTTCAGGCACGGGGAGTGCTGTAAGCCATGGTAAGTGACTCAGGACCTGGAGGTCCCTGGCTCGCCGCCCAGTGCCTGGAGGCCCTGGGCTCGCCGCCCAGCGCCGGGAGGCCCTGGGCTTGCCATGGCTGCTTGGGATTCTGTGTCTCGCATCCCTCAGACCTGCATTTCAGGCACAGGGAGTGCCATCAGGCATTGTAAGTGACTCAGGACCTGGAGGCCCTGGGCTCGCAGCCCAGCGCCTGGAGGCCCTGGGCTCGCAGCCCGGGGCCTGGAGGACCTGGGCTCGCATCCCTGGGCCTGGAGGTCTGGGCTCGCAGCACAGGGCATGGAGGCTCTGGGCTCACAGCACACAGCCTGGACTTCATTCACTGGGCATGACTTCAGCCCTGGAGGGGCTCCTTGTGGTTCTGTGTCTCCCTCTCCCTTGTACCTTCCCCGGGAGTTTCAGAGCTGAGACCACAGAGCCTGGAGGCTGCTTGGGATTCTGTGTCTCTGTCTCTCTGTCCTTCCCCTGCAGGTCCTTCCGACACTGGGTGTGCCGACTTCAGGCTCCTGCAGTTAAGACTTGAGGCACTGGGTGTGATGGCTTCAGTCACTGGGAGTGATAACTGCAGTCCCAAGAGTAACTGCAGACACTGTGTGTGACTTTGGATTCAGTCACTGTGTATGAGTGTGACATCAATCAATGGGAGTGACTTTGACTTGAGTCACTGTGAGTGACATCAGGAGTGACTTCAGTCACTGGGATTGACTTTTGGGGTGACTTCCATCACTGGGAGTGTCTTCGAGAGGGACTTCCGTAACTGGTGTGACTTGTGACATTGGGAGTGACATCCGTCATGGGGAGTGACTTCGGGAGGGACTTCCCTCACTGGGAGTGACATAGGGTGTGACTTCTGTCACTGGGAGTGACTTTGGGAGAGGCTTCCATCACTTAGAGTGACTTCGGGAATGACTTTATTCACTGGGCATGACTTCAGTCATTGGGGGTGACTGACTTCAGTCACTGGGCGTGCCCTCAGGCACTGGGTATGCCTGTGCCCTTCAGACAGGGGGCTAGCCTTCAGGCACAGGGTGAGAATTCAGACATGGGGCAAGCCTTCAGGCATGGGGCTTGCCTTCAGGAACAGGGCTTGCCTTCAGGCAAGGGGATTGATTACAGGCACATGGAGCTGTTTCATACAAGAGTCATGCCTTCAGGTACAGGGAGCGGCTTCAGGCACAGGGCGCGACTTCAGGCATGGGGAGCCTCTGTGCTCTTCAGGTACGGGGCGCACCATCAGGCACTGTGCTCGCCATCAGGCACAGTGCGCCCTCAGGCAAGGGGTGCGAAGTCAGGTATGGGGCAAGTCTTCATGGAGTGCCTGTGCCCTTGAATCAAGGGGAGCACCATGAGGCATGGGGCTTGCCTTCAGGCATGGGGAGTTTTTCAGGCATGGTGTGCAGCTTCAGGCACGGGGAGTTCCTGTGCCATTCAGGCAAGGTGAGTACATGTGTCTTTCAAAAAAGCGCCCCATCACGCACAGGGAAGTCAAGGAGACACAGAGAATACCTTCAGGGATGGGGTGCCCCCTCAGAGTGTGCCTGTGCATTTCAGGCACAGGGAGTGCCATCATCCATGGTGAGTGGCTCAGGACCTGGAGGCTCTGTGCTCGCGGAACAGATTCTGGAGGCCTGGTGCTCATGGCACAGAGCCTGGAGGCCCAGTACTTGCGGCACCACGCCTGGAGCCCAGTGTTCACGGCACAGTGCCTGGAGGCACGGTACTCGTGGCACAGAGCCTGGAGGGGCTGCTTGGGATTCTGTGTGTGTCTCTCTCTCTGTCCTTCCCCGGGCGTCTCTGTGATGACAGCACAGAGCCTGGAGGCTGCATGGGATTTTGTGTCTCCCTCTCTCTCTGACCTTCCCCTGGAGTTTCTGTGCTGAGACCACAGAGCCTAGAGGCTGCTTGGGATTCTGTTTCTCCTGTCTTTCTGTCCTTCCCTTGCAGTTCCTTCCAGCACTGGGGTTGCCGACTTCAGGCACTGGCAGTGGAGACTTCAGGCACTGGGTGTGACGACTTCAGTCACTGGGAATGATGACTGCCTTCACTAGGAGTAACTGCAGACACTGAGTGTGACTTTGACTTCAGTCACTGGGAGTGACTCAGGCAAGAGATTGTGCTGCTTTTTGGCAGGTAAACTCCAAGCCTGCCTTGTGGGGAGGTGTTCTGGGGACATCACCCTCACTGCCCCAGGCCCTGTTGGATTTCCCCTCTCCCCCACCAGCTGGCCTTCCTCAAGTTCTGAACCCAGGCATCAGGCATCACGTTGCCCCCAGGTTCTGAAGTCTGTACCTGGCAGAGGTGGAATGCTGATATTGATAAAAAAAAAAAAATTGACAATAAAGTCCATATCCTCCCTCTGGGACTAGCGGTTTGCATCCCAATCGTGGGTTGCTATCCTCCTTTCCATACAACTATCTGAGGATTCCAGAAGGTAAGTGAACACTTTAAAACACCATACTCTTCTCTTACATCAAATTCAAAGACATTTACTTGTCCCAGCTTTCCTTTAATTCTGAAGAGATGGCAATTAGTAATTGAAGGCATAATGGTCCTATAGGATAATTACCTATATGACTGGTGGACATTATTTCATCCATCCGTGTCCCTAAAGCACATTTCATTGGAAATATTAGCCAAGGATACATACTGTAAATTCACAACTGATTCATAGCTCCCTGTAAGTTTCATTCTGACCTTGTGACATGTGTTATCAAAGATATTATTATTGACTTTTCAGATAAGCCCTCCATATCAAGATGGTGATGTTAGAGAATCTGGTATAAATGGAATTTCACAGATTCCTAGTTAGAAATGATTTTTCATTTTTAATGTTTCTTTTTTCTTTTTTTTTTTTGTGAGAGCCCTGGCTGGGGAGGGGGGAGAGAGTGGGAGATACTGAATCTGAGGCAGGCTCGAGGCTCTAAGCTCTCAGGACAGAGCCTGACGCGGGGCTCAAACTCATGGACTGCAAGATCACGACTTGCATCAAAGTCGGACGCTTAACTGACTAAGCCACCCAAGTGCCCCAGGAATTATAGTTTATTGGCAAAGAAGGAGAAATTAAAGATAGTGTAAAGGATGTCTATTTTTAATTGAAATATTGTTCACACATTTGATGTATGAGTTTTAGGCATATATTGTAGTCATTCCATATGTCTATAAATTATATTGTACTTAAGCACAAGTGTAGCTATCTTGTGAAAGCATGCAACAGTATTATTACAGGGTTGACTCCATTCCATTGGCTGTCCCTTGTATCCCTAGGACTCATTCATTCCATAGCTGACGCCGGTATCTCTCTCAAAGGTGTTCATTCTTTATCTAACCTAAGTATTTTGGTGGTAAACACAATTATCTCTTGCTCAGCAAGTGTAAATTGGTGGTCTATTTTTCTGTGAATATTGCTTAAAACATTACAAATGATGTCATTACATTAATAAATTTGGTTTCATTCTTCACTCACAAGAAAGGAGAAGGAAAAGATTTCTTTGTGTCCCAGACCCTGTCATTAAAACCTTTCCCAATGTGGAGAACAGGTTTACTTGCACTGAGCACCTTCAGTGTCTCAGCTGAGCGACCAGGGCCTTCCACATTGCAAGAATGCCCATAATGGTCAGCAGAGAGAGCTCGAGCACCACAGACCTGGAAGGGCGGATTCCTCTGCCCAGGCAGTGATGGCCGGCAGAGGGCGCAACATCGGCTTTACTGACCCAGGGCACCTCAGAGCAGGAAGGGCTTTGAATGCTCTCAGAGGACTCAGGGCCTCTGCCGCTGCCTCAGTACAGAGAGCAGAGCTGCATTTCCAGCAGGTTGTGCCTCCTGCCCCAGGGGAGACCTTGGGAGCTTTGTAGCAACTTGGCATCTCCTGAGTCGCCAGAGAGAATTTGCCTTATTGTACTGAGTGCTGAGGTGTGGGCGCTGGGTGGCTTCCCTGGGCAAGCTGGTTGCTGAGCTGCACAGGCACTTGCATTTTCCAGGCTATTCCAGTGTTTCATTCCTCCCCTTCCCGGACAGTTTTTGAACAAGACGTATTTTACTAAAGGTCTCGTGGATTGCAGGGTCCCACGACATCACCTCTTCGAAGAAGTCGATGGTTTGTTCCAGATTCAGGCTTGTTTCTGGGAAGAAACCCTGACAGAAATTCAGAAGAACGGGAGCTGCATTCAATTAGGACATGAATACATGAAATGCTCTTCTTGGGAACTCCTAGAAGAATGAGCTGGGACCCACTTTCCGAGGTCTGCTGGAACCAGAGACCGAGGTAAGGGCACAAACTTTCCCCTACATCATACATGCTTTTTAAAAAATTTCATGGTTATTTTTCCAATTTAGTGAAGTGACTGCAAACTACAGAAAACCTGGTAGGTACCAGTCATTAATGTACGTTAAATTAAATTAAATTCCAGTGAGTAAAGATACAGTGTAGTATTACTTTCAGGTGTACAATAGAGAACAACCCTTCCATACATCACCCGGTGCTCATCCCAGGTGCACTTCTTAATCCCCAGCAGCTGTTTCACCCATTCTGCACCTTGCTCTGGAAGCCCTCAGTTTGTTTCCTAGATAAAAGTCTGTTTGTCCCTGTTTCCTCCCCCCTCCCCCCGCTTTGTTTTGTTTTATTTCCATGTGTTAGTGAAATCATCTGGTATTTGTCTTTGTCTGAAAGGCTTATTTCACCCCGGATAACATTCTCTCGCTCCATCCAGCTCATGGCAAATGACAAGACTTCATGTTTTTACGGCTGAATACTACATTCCATATACCACATCTCAATTTACTCATCAGTTGATGGATGCTTGGGAAATTTCCATAATTTGACTGTTGTAGAAAATGCTGCTGTAACATCAAAGTGCATTTATCCCTTTGAAGATTTTGTATTCTTTGTGGAAATACCTTGTAGAGAAATTGCTGGATTGTAAGGTACTTCTATTTTCGTTTTTTTTTTTAAATTTATTTATTTATTTTTATTCTATAGAGAAATCTCCATGATGTTTTCCAGAGTGGCTCCACCAGTTTGCATTCTTACCCACAGTCCGGTACGGTCCGTTTCAGAGTAGGGTTGGGGATTGCGTTACGTCCCAGGAGGCTGCAGGCGCCGAACCCACAGCAGGGCAGTGGTCTCCCTGAAGGGCTGAGTTGAGGGCACAAGGTAGGGTGCCGGTAAGGATCAGTCTTTGGCTGCCAAGGCCACACAAGTCGATGGGACCCTGGTTGGGGAGGCCTCAGGAATCTTCTCGGGCAGCTGCAGCCGGGCCTGGGAAACGACATGGCAAGCTGCCAGGTTCCTTGCCGGGTGAGCCTGCACTGCTTGTGGACCCCAGCCGCGTGGTGTCAGACTTTGGTATTGGGTCCCCATGGGGAGAAAGCCTTAGCTAGGGTTAAGGTTCTGTCCAGGGGCGTCGCCAGGGCCGATGCGACTCTGGTCTCGTGATCTCCCTCGAGGGCTGAATGAGGGCCCATGCGAAGGAGTGGCTCACCTGTAGGATTAGGGTTGAGGCCAGCTTAGGTTTTGGTTGAGGGGTCCGGTTCAAAATTGGGTTAGGGTTAGTGTTCGGTCCCAGGGGCCCCCAGACGCTGAAGCCACAGCAGGGCAGTGCTGTGCCCAAAGGGCTGAGTGAGGTCACAACAGAGGGTGCCGGTGGATCAATCTTGGGCTGCCAAGGCCACACAAGTCAATGGGCCCCTGGTCGAAGACGCCTCAGGAATCCTCTTGGGCAGCTGAAATCAGGCCTAGGAAACGACATAGTGAGATGCCAGGTTCCATGCCAAGTGAGCCTGCACCACTACTGGACCCCAGGTGCGTGGTGTTGTCAGAGTTTGGTATTAGGTCCCCATGGGGAGAGAGCCTTAGCTAGGGTTAGGTTGAGGTCCAGGCACTTCGCCAGGGCCGAAGCGAGTCCGTTCTTGTGATCTCCTTCGAGGGCAGAAGTGAGAGCCCATGCAACGGGGCGGCTCAAGTGTACGGTTAGGGTTCGAGGCCGGCTTAGGTTTTGGTGTAGGGTGCCGGTTCGGGGTAGGGTTAGGATTAGGGTAGGTCACAGGAGGCTCCAGGCGCCGAACTCACAGCAGGGCAGTGGTCTCCCTGATGGGCTGAAATGAGGGCACAAGGGTGTGTGACAGTCAGGATCCATCTTTGGCTGACAAGGACCACACGTTCATGGGCCCGAGGTCAGGCAGACCTCAGGAATCCTCTCGGGCAGCTGCATCCAAGCATGGGAAACGACATGGTCAGCTTCCAAGTTGCATGCCGAGTGCGTCTGAACCGATTGTGGGCCCCAGGCATGTGGTGTTGTCAGATTTTGGTATTGGGTCCCCCTGGGGAGAGTGCCTTAGGTAGGGTTAAGGTTCGAACCCGGGACATCGCCAGGGCCGAAGCAACTCCAGTCTCGTGATCTCCCTAGAGGGCTGAAGTGAGAGCCCGTGCGACGGGCAACTCAAGTGTAGGGTTAGGGTTCGAGGCCCCCTTATGTTTCGGTGGAGTGTCCTAGTTTGGGGGAATGTTTATGGTTAGGGTTAGGTCCAGGAGGCTCCAGGTGCTGAACCCACGGCAGGGCAGTGGTCTCCCTGAATGACTGAGTTGAGGGCACAAGGGAGGGTGCCGGTCAGGAAGAGTCTTTGGCAGCCAAGGCCACACACGTCGTTGGGCCCCTGGTCGGGGAAGCCTCAGTATCACCTCGGGCAGCTGCAGCCGGGCTTGGGAAATGATATGGTGAGCTTCGAGGTTCCATGCTGTGTGAGCCTGCACCGCTTGTGGACCCCAGGCGCGTGGTGTTGTCAGACTTTGGTATTGGGTCCCCATGGGGAGAGTGCCTTAGCTAGGTCTAGGGTTCGATCCAGAGATGTAGCCAGGGCCGAAGCGACTCCGGTCTCCTGATCTCCCTCGACAGCTGAAGTGAGAGCCCATGTGACGGGGCGGCTCAAATGTAGGCTTAGGGTGAGAGGCCCCCTTAGTTTTCGGTCAGGGTCCTTGTTTGTGGTAGGGTTATGGTTAGGGTTAGATCCCAGGAGGCTCCAGGCGCCAAAACCACAACAGGGCAGTTGTCTCTCCTAAGGGCTGATTTGAGGGCACAAGGGAGGGTGCCGGTAAGGATCAGTCTTCAGCTGCCAAGGCCACACACGTCGATGGGCCCCTGGTCGGGGAGGCCTCAGGAATCCAATCGGGCAGCTGCAGCCGGGCCTGGGAAACGACAAGGTGAGCTTCCAGGTTCCATGCCGTTGAGCCGGCATCTCTTGTGGACCCCAGGCGCGCGGTGTTGTCAGACTTTGGTATTGGGTCCCCATGGGGAGAGTGCCTTAGCTTGGGTTAGGGTTCCATCCAGGGACGTCGCCAGGGCCGAAGCGACTCTGGTCTCGTGATGTAGCTTGTGGGCGGAAGTGAGGGCTCATGCGACGGTGTGGGTCAAGCATACGGTTAGGGTTCGAGGCTGGCTTAGGTTTTGGTTCAGGGTCCCTGTTCGTGGTAGGTTTTGCGTTACGGTAAGTCCCAGGAGGTTCCAGGCGCTGAACTCACAGAAGGGCAGTGGTCTCCCCGATGGGCAGAAATGAGGGCAGAAGAGTGTGTGACAGTCAGGATCAGTCTTTGACTGCCAAGACCACACACGTCGATGGGCCCGTGGTCGGGTGGCCTCAGGAATCCTCTCGGGTAGCTGCAGCCGGGCTTGGGAAATGACATGGTCAGATTCCAAGTTCCAGCCGAGTGAGCCTGCACTGTTTGTGCACCCCAGGCACGTGGTGTTGTCAGATTTTCTTATTGGGTCCCCCTGGGGAGAGTGCCTTAGGTTGGTTTAGGGTTCGGTCCAGGGACGTCGCCAGGGCCGAAGCAACTCCATTCTCTTCATATCCTTCGAGGGCTGAAGTGAGGGCCCATGCGACGGGCAGCTCAAGTATGAGGTTAGGGTTCGAGGCCCCCTTAGATTTCAGTGCAGTGCCCTGATTTGGGGGAATGCTTATGGTTAGGATTAGGTCAGGAGGCTCCAGGTGCCAAACCCGCAGCAGGGCATTGGTCTACCTCAATGGCTGATTGAGGGCACAAGGGAGGGTGCCGGTCAGGATCAGTCTTTGGCTGCCAAGGCCACACACGTCCATGGGCCCCTGGTCGAGGAGGCCTCCCGAATCCTCTCGGGCAGCTGCAGCCGGGCCTGGGAAACGACATGGTGAGCTTCCAGGTCCCATGCGGAGTGAGCTGGCACTGCTTGTGGACCCCAGGCGCTTGGTGTTGTCAGACTTTGGTATTGGGTCCCCATGGGGAGAGAGCCTTAGCTAGGGTTATGGTTCGGTCCAGGGACGTCGCCAGGACCGAAGCGACTCCGTTCTCTTCATGTCCTTTGAGGGCTGAAGTGAACGCCCATGTGACGGGGCAGCTCAAGTGTAGGGTTAGGGTTCGAGGCTGGGTTAGGTTTCAGTGGAGAGTCCCAGTTCAACGTAGGTTTAGGGTTAGTGTTTGGTCCCAGGAAGCTCCAGTCGCCGAACCCATAGCAGGTCAGTGGTCTCCCCGAAGGGCTGAGTTGAGGGCACAAGTGAGGGTGCCGATCAGGATCAGTCTTTGGCTGCCAAGGCCACACACTTCGATGGGCCCCTGGTCGGGGAGGCTCTGGATTCCTCTCGGGCACCTGCAGCCGGGCCTGGGAAACGACATGGTCAGCTTCCAGGTTCCATGCTGAGTGAGCCTGCACTGCTTTTGGACCCCAGGCACGTAGTGTTGTCAGACTTTGCTATTGGGACCGCATGGGTAGAGAGCCATAGCTAGGGTTAGGTTTCGGACCAGGGAATTCGCCAGGGCCGAAAACTCTGGTCTCATGATCTCCCTCGAGGTGTGAAGTGAGGGCCCAGGCGATGAGGCGACTCAAGTGTACTTTTAGGGTTCAAGGCAGGCTTAGGTTTCGGTGGAGGGTGCCTGATCGACTTAGGTTTAGGGTTGGGGTTAAGTCCCAGGAGGCTCCTGGAGACGATCCCACAGCATGGCAGTGGGCTCCCAGAAGGGCTGAATTGAGGGCCCATGGGAGGGTGCCGGTCAGGATCCATCTTTGGCTGCCAAGGCCACACACGTCGATGGGCCCCTGGTCGGGGAGGCCGCAGAAATCCTCTCGGACAGCTGCAGCCGGGCCTGGGAAAAGACATGGTGAGCTTCCAGGTTCCATGCCGAGTGAGCCTGCACCGCTTGTGGACCCCAGATGTGTGGTGTTGTCAGACATTGGTATTGGGACCCCTTGGGGAGAGAGCCTTAGCTAGGGTTGGGGTTCCAACCAGGGACGTCGCCAGGGCCAAAGCACCTCCAGCCTTGTGATCTCCCTCGAGTTCGGAAGTGAGGGCTTATGCGACGGGGCGGCTCAAGTGTAGGGTTAGGGTTCAAGGCCGGCTTAGGTTTCGGTCGAGGGCCCCGGTTCGACGTAGGGTTATGGTTAGGTTAGGGCCCAGGAGGCTCCTGGCTATGAACCCACAGCAGGGCAGTGGTCTCCCCGAAGGGCAGAGTTGATGGCATACAGGATGGTGCCGATCAGGATCAGTCTTTGGCTGCCAAGGCCACACACGTCAATGGGCCCCTGGTCAGGGAGGCCTCAGGAATCCTCTTGGGCAACTACAGCTGGGCCTGGGAAACGACATGGTGATCTTCCAGGTTCCATGCCGAGTGAACCTGCACTGCTTGTGCACCCCAAACGCGTGGTGTTCAGACTTTGGTATTGGGTCCCCATGGGGAGAGAGCCATATCCAGGGTTAGTGTTCTGTCCAAGGTCATGGCCAGGGCCGAAGCATCTCCGTTTTCTTGATCTCCCTCGAGGGCTGAAGTGAGGGTCCATGCGACGGGATGGCTTAAGTGTAGGGTTAGGGATCGAGGTTAGCTTTGGTTTTGGTGGAGGGTCCCGGTTCGGGTTAGGGTTAGGTCCCAGGAGGCTCCTGGCTCTGAAACCACACAGGGCAGTGGTCTCCCCGAAAGGCTGAGTTGAGGGCACAAGGGAGGGTGCTGGTCAGGATCAGTCTTTGGCTGCCAGGCCACACACGTCGATGGGCCCCTGGTCGGGGAGGCCTCAGGAATCCTCCTGGGAAGCTGCAGTCGGGCCTGGGAAACGACATGGTTAGCTTCCAGTTTCCATGCCTAGTGAACCTGCACCGCTTGTGCACCCCAGGCTTGTGGTGTTGTCAGACTTTGGTAATGGGTCCCCATAGAGAGAGAGCCTTACTTTTGGTTATGGTTCTGTCCAGGGACGTCACCAGGGCCGAAGCAACTCTATTCTCTTCATATCCTTCGTGGGCTGAAGTGAGGGCCCATGCGACGGGGCAGCTCAAGTGTAGGGTTAGGGATTGAGGTCGGGTTAGGTTTCGGTGGAGGGTCCTGGTTCGTTTTAGGGTTAGGGTCAGGGTTAGGGTTAGGTCCCAGGAGGCACGAGGCGCCGAAGCCACAGCAGGGCAGTGGTATCCCCGAAGGGCTGAGTTGAGGGCACAAGGGAGGGTGCTGGTTAGGATTAGTCTTTGGCTGCCAAGGCCACACATATCGATGGGCCTCTGGTTTGGAGGCCTCAGGAATCCTCTCGGACAGCTGCAGCCGTGCCTGGGAAATGACATGGTGAGCTTCCAGCTTCCATTCCGAGTGAACCTGCACTGCTTGTGCACCCCAGGTGTGTGGTGTTGTCAGACCTTTGTAATGGATCCTCATGGGGAGAGAGCCTTAGGTAGGGTTAGGGTTCTGTCCAGGGTCGCCGCCAGGCCAGAAGCGACACCGTTCTCTTGATCTCCCTCATGGCTGAGGTGAGGGCCCATGCGACGGGGCGGCTCAAGTGTAGGGTTAGTGTTCGAGCACAGCTTAGGTTTCGGTGGAGGGTCGTGTTTCAGGCCAGGGTTAGGTTTAGGGTTAGTTCCCCGGAGGCTCCAGGTGCCGAACGCACAGCAGGGCAGTGGTCTCCTCAAAGGGCTGAGTGGAGGGCACAAGGAAGGCTGCCAGTCAGGACCAGTCTTTGGCTGCCAAGGCCACACCCGTTGATGGGTCTCTGATCGGGGATTCCTCAGGAATCCTCTCTGGCAGCTGCAGCCGGACCTGGGAAACGACATGGTGAGCTTCCAGGTTCCTGGCCGAGTGAGCCTGCACTGCTTGTGGACCCCAGGCACTTGGTGTTGTCATTTTTGGTATTGGGTCCCCATGGGGAGAGAACCATAGCCATGGTTAGGTTCTGTCCAGGGACGTCGCTAGGGCCAAAGCTACTCTTTTCTCCTGATCTCCCTCGAGGGTTGAGGTGAGGGCCCATGCGACGGGGCGGCTGAAGTGTAGGGTTAGGGTTCGAGGCCGGTTAGGTTTTGGTGGAGGGTCGTGTTTCGGGGCAGGGTTAGGGTTAGTTCCCAGGAGGCCCCAGGCGCCGAACCCACAGCAGGGCAGTGGTCTACCTGAAGGGTTGAGTTGAGGGCACAAGGGAGGGTGCCGGTCACGATCAGTCTTTGGCTGCCAAGGCCACACACATTGATGGGGCCCTAGTCTGGGAGGCCTAAGGAATACTCTCAGGCAGCTGCAGCCTGACCTGTGAAACGATTTGATGATCTTCCAGGTTCCATTCTGAGTGAACCTGCACCGCTGTGCTCCCCAGGCGCGTGGAGTTGTCAGACTTTGATATTGGGTCCCCATGGGGAGAGAGCCTTAGGTAGGTTTAGGGTTCTGTCCAGGGACGCTGCCATGGCCGAGGCGGCCCGTTCTGTTGATCTCCCTTGAGGGCTGAATTGAGGGCCCATGCGATGGGGCAGCTCAAGTGGAGGGTTAGTGTTCCAGGCCGGCTTAGGTTTCGGTGGAGTTTCGTGTTTCAGGGCAAGGTTAGGGTTAGGTTTAGGTGCCAGGAGCCTCCGGGCTCTGAACCCACAGAGGGCAGTGGTCTCCCCGAAGGGCTGAGTTGTGGGCACAAGGGAGGGTGCTGATCAGGATCAGTCTTTGGCTTCCAAGGCCACACACGTCAATGGGCCCCTGGTCAGGGAGGCCTCCGGAATCCTCTCGGACAGCTGAAGCCGGGCCTGGGAAAGGACATGGTGAGCTTCCAAGTTCCATGCTGAGTGAGCCTGCACCGCTCACCGACCCCAGGTGCGTGGTGTTGTCAGACTTTGATATTCGGACCCCATGGGTAGAGAGCCTTAGCTAGGGTAAGGGTTCGGACCAGTGACGTCGCCAGGGCCAAAGAGACTCAGGTCTCGTGATCTCCCCCGAGGGGTGAAGTGAGAACCCAGGCAACGGGGTGGCTCAAGTGTACGTTTAGGGTTCGAGGCAGGCTTAGGTTTCGGTGGAGGGTCCCTGTTCGACGTAGGGTTAGCGTTAGTGTTAGGTCCCAGGAGCTCCAGGCAATGAACCCACAGCAGGGCAGTGGTCTCCCCGAAGGGCTGACTTGAGGGCCCAAAGGAGGGTGCCGGTCAGGATCAGTCTTCGGCTGCCAAGGGCACACACGTCGATGGGCCCCTGGTCGGGGAGGCCTCAGGAATCCTCTCAGACAGCTGTAGCCGGGCCTGCGTAAAGACATGGTGAGCTTCCAGTTTCAATGCCGAGTGAGCCTGCACCGCCTGTGGACCCCAGGTGCGTGGAGTTGTCCGATTATGGTGTTGGGTCCCTATGGGGAGAGTGCCTTAGCGAGGGTTAGGGTTTAGTCCAGGGACGTCACCAGGGCCGAAGCGACTCCGGTCTCGTGATCTCCCTCGAGGGCTGAAGTGAGGGCTCATGCGACGGGGCGGCTCAAGTGTATGTTTAGGGTTTGAGGCCGGCTTAGGTTTCGGTGGTGGGTTCTGGTTCTGGGTAGGGTTAGGGTTAGGGTTAGCTCCCACGAGGCTCCAGGCACCGAACCCACAGCAGGGCAGTGGTATCCCCGAAGGGTTGAGTTGAGGGCACAAGGGAGGTTGTCGGTCAGGATCAGTCTTTGGCTTCCAAGGCCACACACGTCGATGGGCCTCTGGTCATAGAGGCCTCAGGAATCCTCTCGGGCAGATGCAGCCAGGCCTCAGAAACAACATGGTGAGCTTCCAGATTCTATGCCGAGTGAGCCTGCACTGCTTGTGTACCCCAGGCGTGTGGTATTCTCAGACTTTGTTATTGGGTCCCCATGTTGAGAAAGCCTTAGCTAGGGTGAGGGTTCGGTCCAGGGACCTCGCCAGGGTCGAAACGACTCCAGTCTTGTGATCTCTCTTGAGGGTTGATTTCTGGGCCCATGTCACGGGGAGGGGGGGAAATGTAGGGTTAGTGTTCGATATAGGGTTATATTTGGTTTAGAGTTCTTGTTAGGGTTCTGTTGGGTTAATGTTTGTGTTAAGTCCTATGTGGTTCCAGATGCTGAACCCAGTGTAGGGTAGTTGTCTCCCCAAATGGTGATTTGATTGCAGATGGGAGGGTCCCAGTCAGGACTAGTCTTTGGCTTTCAAGGCCACACAACTCTATGGGCCCCTGTTCGGATAGGCCTCAGGAATCCTCTCGGCAAGCTGTTGCCTGTTGTCTCAAAGGATATGGTGAGGTTCCTGGTTCTATGCCGAGTCATCCTGCACCGCTTCTGGACCCCAGGCGCTTAGTGTTGTCAGACTTTGGTATTAGGTCCCCATGGGGAGGGAGCCTCATTTAGGGTTTGTGTTCAGTCCAGGTACGTCACCAGGGCCAAAGTGACACCATTCACATGAGTTCCATGGAGGGCTGAAATGTGAGCACTTGGGCGGTTGTTGGTCTGGTGTAGAGTTAGTGTGACAGTTCAAATCAGGGTTATGTTTAGGGCTAAGTTTACTGTTCTCTTTAGGGGTAAGATTAGTTCCCTAGCATTTCCAAGCCCTTAATGTACACTAGTGCATTTGTCTCCCCGAAGGGCTGACTGGTGTGCAGAAGGGTACTGATCAGCATTAGTCTTTGCGTTCCAAGGCCAGACATCTATATCTGCACTCAGGATGTAGGCCTCAAGGTTCCTCCTGTGCATCAGAAGCCATGCTTTGGAAATGACATGGTGATGTTCCACGTTTCACACAGAATTACCTTGCACCGCTTCTCAACCCATTGTGTGTGCTCTTGTCATACTGTGGTATTCGGTCCCCATGTGGAGATAGCCTTAGCTCCGTTTGGGTTTTGTGCCAGGGAAATCTCCAGGGCTGAAGTGACACCAGTCCTGTGATCTCCCTGTATCGATGATGTGTGGGCACATGCATGGTGCGAGTCAAGTTGAGGGTGAGTGTTAAAGATGAGGTGAGGTTTAGGTTCACGTATATACTGTGGGTCACCGTTAAGATTAGGGCTTGGGCACAGGAGGCTCGTGGCACTATACCCCCAGTAGGGCAGTTGTCCCCCCGCAGGGCTGAGTAGAGGGGTCTAAGGAGGGTCCCAGTCAGGCTGAGTTTTGGGTGCCAGGGTCACTCCTTGGTTAGACCTCAAGAAGTCCCCTGTGGAGCTCCTTCTGGTCTTTGGAAATGACATTGTGATATTCCAGATTCCATGCTGAGTAATCCTCCTCCGCTTCTGGGGCCCATGTCCGTCATGTCCTCAGACTTAGGAATTGGGTCCCCATTAGGAGAAAGCTTTAGCCAAGGTTAAGTTTTGGTCCAGGGATGTTGCCAGGGCCGAAGCAACACCATTGCCATGATCACCCTGGAAGGCTGAATGAGGGTCCATGAGTGGGTGCGGGTCATGTGTAGGGTTAGGTTTGAGTTGGGGTTAGGTTTAGTTTGAGCGGTATGTGAGTGTCACAGTTAAGGTTAGGGTTAGGTCCCAGGAAGCTCCAAGCCCTGAAACTCTTTCAGGGTAGTGGTCTTCCAAGAGGATTGAGTGTAGGCCTCATTAGAGCGGGCTGTTCAGGCTTAGTCTTTGTGAGCCAGGGCCGGCTGTGTGTGCCATCTTCAGTTGGGCCTCATCAACCCCCTTGTGCAGCATCATGCGGGCATTGGAAATGTCATGATGATGTTTGATGTTCCATGCCAAGTAAGTCTGCACCACTTTGGGCCATTTGTTTGTGGTGTTCTCAGAGATAGGAATTGGGTCCCCATCCAGAGAGATCCTTAACTAGGGTTAATGTTCTGTTCAGGGACTTCACCAGTGCCGAGGTAACACCATTCCTGTGTGTCGTGTGTGTTGGCTTAGGGTTTGGGATTGGGTTTGGTGTTTGGGGTCAGGGTAATGGTTAGGGTTGGTGTTAGGTGTTAGTGTTAGGGGATATAATTAGGTTTATGCATTAGGGTTGGGTTTAGGGTCATGGTTAGGGGTTAGGGTTATGGTTAGGGGTTAGGGTTTTGAGTTAGAGTTAGGTTTAGGTGTTAGCTTTGGACTTGGATTAGGCTTAGGTTTAGGGTTATGGTTTGGGTTTGAGAGTTAGGGTTATGGTTAGATGGTAGGGTTAGGGTTAGGTGTTAGCGTTAGTGTTAGTGTTTGCGTTAGGTTTAGGGATAAGGTGAGATCTAGGTCTGGGACTTTGGTTTGGGTTATGCGTTAGGGGATTGGATTAGGGGTTAGCGTTTGGATTAGTGTTAGAATTGTATGATTAAGGTTAGTGTTAGTGTTTGGGTTTATAATTTTAGTGTTACCAGGTAGAGTTAGAGCATTAGTGTTAGGGTTTCAGGATTAGGGTAAGAAGGTTGTGTTTAGTACGGATATGTTTACTTTTACATTTCGTTTGGGTTAGGGTTGGGTTTAGACCTAGGGATAGGGGCAGAGTTTATCATTAGGACTATGGTTAGGGTTAGCTGCTAGGTTTAGCTGTTGGGATTTGGGTTAGTGTTAGGGTTAGGGCTGCAGCAAGAAGTAGGTCATGTTTACACTCCCAAATGGAATGGGAGGATGTTCATGTGTGGACACCGCCCTCCATCTGTGAAGGATTGCGTTCATTTTATCGCCCCTGTCTTCCTGCACTGGAGGTTGTTTTTGCCTCGCCCCTTTCCAGCTCGGGTGTGGAGTGTTTCATGCCATCACCTTGCCCTCTCTCGGTGTGGTAAGATTTCACTTACTGCCTCATCCATTTTTGGTCCTTGGGGTGCATACTTTTAATCTTTATATCATTTATTTCTCCTCTGACTTTAATTATTTTCATCATTCTGCTGTTTTGGGGTTGTGTTTGTTGTCGTCTGTCTGGCTTTTATAATTATAAGGTCATGGAGTTTACTTCAGGGTTTTATTTTTCTTGAGGCAGTCCTGTATTGCTGTAAACTTACCTGTTAGAACCAGTTTTCCTGTTTTACAGAAGTTTGGACTGTTGTGTTTTCATTTTCTTTTGTTTCCATGTCATTTTGGATTTTGTCTTTGATTTCTTGGTTGAACCATTGATTGTTTAGTAGCATGTTAACTTCCATGTTTTGTGCCTTTTCCAGATTTTTTTTCTTGTTGTAGTCTTCTACTCCATAGCATTATAGTCTGAAAAGACACATGGTTTGACCTCGATCAGTTTGATTTTGTTTTGGCTTGTTTTATGACCTAATATTTTATCGAGTGTGGGAATGTTCCATGTGCACATGAAAAGAATGTGTATTGTGCTGTTTTAGGATGGAATGTCTAAAATATATCTCTTAAGTCCATCTGGTCTACTCTATCATTCAAAGTCACTACTTCCTTGTTGATTTTCTGATGGAATGATCTCTCCATTGATGTCATTGGGGTGTTAAAGTGCCCTACTATGATGGTATGACTATCAATTCTTTACTTTAGTTTTGGACTGTTTTGTGTATTTGGATGCTCTCAGGTTGAATGCTTATATGTTTACAATTGTTCTATCTTTTTGCTGGATGGTACCTTTTATTAGTATAGTGTCTTCTTTGTCTCTCGTTACCGTTTTGTTTTTAAATCTATTTTGTTTGATATAGGTAGGGCTACTGAAGTTTTCTTTTGATACTTTTGTTCCTTAACTAGTCTTTTGTAGGTAGGAAATAGACGTGTCCTATATTGTATTCATTCTATCACCCAGTGCTTTTTATTATGAAGAGAGAGAGCACAGGCATGGTAGGGCGGGATCGGGGGAATGGGGGAAGAGAGAGACAAAGAGAGAAAGAGGGAGAGAGAGAATAAGAATGAGAATGAATCCTCACCAAGTTCCATGCTCAGTACAGAGCTCAATTGGGGCTCAATCCCATGATCCTGGGATCAGAGCCTAAGCCGAAATCAAGAGTCGAAATTTCAAGCGATTGAGCCATCCAGTTGCCCCTATCTGGCACCCAGTGCCTTTGATTTGAGCATTTATTTTGTTACCATTCAAAGTAATTGTTAGACATGTACTTGTCATATTACTACTTGATGTTGGTTGTTTCTGAATTTTTCTGATCCTTTCTTCTCTTTCTCTTTTCTTTGGTTTGTGGGTTTCATCACAATTTCACAATTGAAATTGCTTGTCTTTATACTCTGCATATGTATTAGTGGTGTTTGTTCTGTGGTTATTATGAGGTTTGTACCTAACCACTTCTGCATATAGAAGTCTATATTAAGTTGATAGTTGCTTAAGTTTGAACCGGTTCTTTACTCCTCTTCTCCCCGTGTTGTAGCTATGTACTGCTCCTATTTCAAAACCTTTAATATCATGAATACCTTGACTGATGTTTTACAGATATACACATTTTTATTGCTTCTGCATTTTGCAATTTAATATGGTCACTTTAGGTGTTTCTTTTCCACTTAGAGCGTCCCCTTTAACATTTCTTGCAGGGGTGGTTTGTTGGTTTTGAGCTCGCTGAGTATTTTTTTGGGAACCTCTTGATCTCTCCTCCCATGTGAATGATAGTTTGCTGGATAGACTCTCTTTGGCTGCAGATGTTTTCCATTCAGCAACTTTACCATACCATGCTGGTCACTTACAGTTTCAAAGTTTCTTCTGGAAAACATCTAGTGATAACCTTATGGGGTTTCCCTTGTAGGTAAATGCCATCTTTTGTTTTCCTGCTGTGAAAATTTTTCTTTATCACGATATTTGGGGTTTTATTTACTATATGCCTTGGTGTGGATGTGCTTCCATTGAATATATTGGGTGTTATTTGTGCCTCCTGCTTCTGGATTTGTCTCCTTCCCCGCATTAGGCAAGTTTTCATCTATTGTGTCTTCAAATAAATTTTCTGATTTTAATTTCTCAGAGTTCTGAGAATGAGAAATAGGACAGAAGAGACCTATTGAAGGTTCTCTGATGAGCCATTGGATTTGCATGCGTGGAGGATAGATTTGGGACTCAAATGAACAACCTACCTTCAACTTCAAAGAACTAGAAAAAACAATCTATGTCCAATGTTCTCAAAAGGGAGAGAGTAATCCATATGAGAGTGCAAACCAATGAAACTGAGACCATGAAGTCAATAGAAAATATGAAGAAGACCAACAGGGGTTTTCAGAAGAGTGAAACAAAATTGTCAAGACTATACATAGACTACCCTAAGATAGAGAGAGTACCCAGTTCAAAAGAATTATAAATAAAAGAGAAGACATTACGCCTTATACCAAAGAAACATAAAGGAGACAAAGAAGCGACTATGGCCACATTAGATGCCAGCAAACCGCCTACCTAGAAGAAATGGATAGGTTCTTAGAAACACACAACCTATCAAGACTGTACCAGGAAGAAATAGAAGGTTTGCACAGACCCATTAAAGGAAGACTGTATCAATACAAGAAGATGACCAATGCAAGTAAATTGAATCAGTAATCGAAGTTCTCCCAGGGAAGAAAAGCCCAGGACCAGGTGGATTCACTGGTGAATTTGATCAAACGTTTGTAGAAGAACTAACAGCAGCCGTCTCACTGATTCAAAAGGAACGAACACCACCAAACTCATTTCATGAGACTGGAATTACCCTGGTGGGAAGCTAGAGAAGGATACTACCTGAACAGAAATCTATAGGTCAGTATCCCCGTGATGAATGTAGATGAAGAATTCCCAATAATGTACAGGCAAACCAAATTCAGCAGCACATTAAAAGGATCATTGACCGTGATGAAGGGTTTTTTTCCCTGCAAAGGAAGGATGTTTCAGAAACGCAAATCAATCAATGTGACCCCTCACATAATTGAATGAAATAAAATCAACCAGAAACAAGATTCTTAACTATAAATAGCAAACGGAGGATTACTATAAGGGAGGTGGGCAGGGGGATGGGTTAAATGGGTGATGGGCTAAGGAGGGTACTAGTAGTGAGGATCACTGGGTGTTGTATGTAAGTGATGGATGACTACATTCTATGCCTGAAATTAGCATTACACTGTATGTTAACCAACTGGAATTTAAATAAAAACTTGAAAAAATAAATACTAAAGAAATACATAAATACATTTAAACTAAACTAAATAAATACATTTTAAAAAATAAAAAGAAAACTCATGTGATGATGTCAATAGACACAGAAAAAGAGTTCTGAGAAATTTTTGTATCCATTTGTGCTAAAAAAACTCTTTAAAATTCAGTGTAGAAGGAATATATCTCAACATAAGAAAGGCCATGTATGTGAAGCCCACAGCTAATATCATACTCAATAGTGAAATTGTGAAAGATCTTCCACTAAAATCAGGCACAAGACAAGGATGCCCTAGATATGTGAAGGGGATTGGGTGATGCAGGCTTCTGATTATGCAATGAATAAGTCACAGATAGAAGATATAGCATAGGGAACATAGAGAATGGTACTGGAATAGTGATGCATGGTGACAGATGATAGCTACACCTGTGTTAGCATAGCAGAATGTATACACTTGTCCAATCACTATGTTGTTCATCTGAAACTAATGTAACATAGTGTGTCAGCTATTCCCAAATAACATGTTTTTTTTAAATAAGGTAAATAAATGAAGTAAAAAGTTTGATGTAAAAGATCCTGTTAATATCTAATCAAGAAATGCAGTAAAGTTCCAAAATAGAAAGTCACCATATCAAATTCTGTAGCCTTCCTATACACTAACCCAATTATCTAAGACGAAGTAAAGAAAACAATCCCATTTACAATAGCATCAAAAACAATAAAATTTATAGGAATAAATTTAGCCAAGGAAGTGAAAGATCTCTCTACAGAAAACTATAAAACCTGTGTGCAGGAATGGAAGAAGTTCAATTTGGGTGAAAGAAACAGGAGAACACACAAGTCAGTGAAAAGCCATCCCATGTCCAACTTTCGGAGGAATTAATATAGATACAATGTCCATATTACCCAAAGCCATCTAGAGATTCAGTGCAATCTCTATCAAGACTCCGATGCAATTTTTATGCAATTAGAAAATCATATCCTAAAAGGTATTTGGAACCACAAAAAGACCCCAAGTAACAAACGCAAGGAAGAACAAAACAGGAGGCATCACACCTCTTGATTTCAAGCTTCATTCTAACACAAAGAAATCAGTTATGTCACTGGCATAAGCACAGACACAAGACAATGGAACAGAAATTGAGAGCCCAAACTAAACCCATGCATGCAAAATCACCTAGTATTTGACAAGGGAGTCAATAATACACAGTGGAGAAGAGTAGTCTTTTGAATAACTGGTGCTGGGAAAATTGGATATTCACATGTATAAGAACAAAGCTTGGCACCGTATGTTACACCACTCCCTAGAGAGTGAAAGGAAGAAACAGAGAGATATGTGGTTAGAGAGAAACAGAGACAAAGAGGAAGTACAAAGAGGAAAGTAGAGACCTGGTCCAGGTATGTGGACGGGGTGAGATGGGCCAGGGGAGAGGGGATGTATGAAGTGGCTCTGAGTTCTGGGGCAGAAAGGGCTTGTATCATGGGCATCAGAGTTTCATGACCCCAAGACTCCAACATCCGTGGGTCCAAGCTCTGCAGAGGCCATTGAAATTGAAAGGATGGGTATCCCTCATTTCTTCTGGAATTGTGAGGCTCAGCCTCATGTTCTGTCATGGAGAGGGATGTCTTGAGGGAGAGTGTGCTGCTCTTTGTCAGGTAAACTCCAGAGCCTGTCCTGTGGGGAGGTGTCCCAGGGCCATCTCCCTCACTGCCCCAGGTCCTGTTGGATTTCCCCCCTCCCCCCACCAGCTGGCCTTCCTCAAGTTCTGAACCCAGGCATCAGGCATTTTGTTGCCCCCAGGTCCTGCAGTTTGGACCTGGCAGAGGTGGAGTAGCATTATTGATAAAAAAATATTTGAGAATAAGGTCCATATCTTCCCTCTGGGACTAGCAGTGTGCATCCAAATCATAGGTGGCTATCCTCCTGTCCACAACCAATCTGAGCATTCCAGAAGGTAGGTGGACCCTTTAAAACACCATAGTCTTCTCTTACATCAAATTCAAAGACATTTTATAGTCCCAGGTTTCTTTTAATTCTGAAGAGATGGCAATTAATAATTGAAGGCATAATGGTCCTATAGGAAATTGACCTATATGACTGATGGACATTATTTCATCCATCCGTATCCCTAAAGCACATTTCATTGGATTAGCCAAGGATACATACTGTAAATTCAAAACAGATGTGTAGCTCTCTGTAAGTTGCATTCTGACCTTGTCACATATATGTCATCAAAGATATTATTAGTGACTTTTCAGATAAGCTTTCAACATCAAGAATGTGATGTTAGAGAATCTGGTATAAATGGAAATTCACAGATTCTAAATGAGGAATGATTTTTCATTTTTAATGTTTCTTTTTTTGAGAGAGCCCGAGCTGGGGAGGGGGGAGAGAGTGGGAGACACCGAATCTGAGGCAGGCTTGAAGCTCTGAGCTCTGAGGACAGAGCCTGACGCGGGCTCAAACTCATGGACTGCAAGATCATGACTTGAGTCAAAGTCGGACACTTAACCGACTAAGCCACCCAAGCACCCCAGGAATGATAGTTTATTGGCAAAGAAGGAGAAATTAAAGATAGTGTAAAGGATGTATATTTTTAATTGAAATATTGTTCACACATTTGTTGTGTTAGTTTTTGGCATACATTGTAGTCATTCCATATGTCTGTAAATTATGTTGTACTTAAGCACAAGTGTAGCTATCATGTGAAAACATGCAACAGTATTATTACAGGATTGACTCCATTCCATTGGCTGTCCCTTGTATCCCTAGGACTCATTCATTCCATAGCTGGACGCCGGTATCTCTCTCTCAAAGGTGTCCATTCTTTATCTAACCTGAACACTTAGGTGGTAAACACAATTGCCTCATGTTCAGCATGTGTAAATTGGCGGTCTATTTTTCTGGGAACATTGCTTAAAGCATTACAAATGATGTCATTACGTTAATAAATTCGGTTTCATTCTTCACTCACAAAAGGAGAAGGAAAAGATTTCTTTGTGTCTCAGGCCCTGTCACTAAAACCCTTCCCAATGTGGAGAACAGGCTTAGTTTCCCAGAGCACCTTCGGTCCCTCAGGCTGAGCGACCAGGGTCTTCAACATTGTAGGAATTCCCTTGGTGGCCAGCAGAGAGAGCTTGAGCACTACAGACCCGGAGGGGCAGGTTCCTCTGCCAAGCAGTGATGGCCAGCAGAGGGCGCATCATCGGCTTTTCTGACCCAGGGCACCTCAGAGCAGGAAGGGCTTCTATTGCTCCCAGAGGACTCAGAGCCTCTGCCGCTGCTTCAGTACAGAGAGCAGAGCTGCATTTCCAGCAGGTTCTGTCGCCTGCCCCAGGGGAGACCTTGGGAGCTTAGCAGCAACTTGGCATCTCCTGAGTCGCCAGAGAGAAGCTGCCTTGTTGTACTGAATGCTGAGGAGGGGGCGCCGGGTGGCTTCCCTGGGCAAGCTGGTTGCTGAGCTGCACAGGCCTTCGCGTTTTCTGAGCTGTTCCCGTGTTTCATTCCACCCCGTCCCGGACAGTTTTTGAACAAGACGTATTTTACTAAAGGACTCGTGGATTGCGGGGTCCCACGACATCACCTCATCGATGCAGTCGATGGTTTGTTCCAGATTCAGGCTTGTTTCCGGGAAGAAACCCTAACAGAAATTCAGAAGCACGGGAGCTGCATTCAATTAGGACGTGGATACATGAAATGCTCGTCTCAGGACCTTCTAGAAAATGAGCTGGGACCCACGTTCCGAGTCCTGCTGGAACCAGAGACCGAGGTAAGGACACAAACTGTCCCCACATCATACATGCTTTTTAAAAAATTTCGTGGTTATTTTTCCAACCTAGTGAAGTGATTGAAAAGTACAGAAAACCTGGTTCGTACCTGTCATTAATGTTATGTTATCTTCTAATTTAAATTCCAGTGAGTAAAGATACAGTGTAATATTAGTTTCAGGTGTCCAATATACTTCCACACGTCACCCGGTGCTCATCCCAGGTGCACTTCTTTTTTTTTTTAAATTTTTTTTTCAACGTTTTTTTAATTTATTTTTGGGACAGAGAGAGACAGAGCATGAACGGGGGAGGGGCAGAGAGAGAGAGGGAGACACAGAATCGGAAACAGGCTCCAGGCTCCGAGCCATCAACCCAGAGCCTGACGCGGGGCTCGAACTCACGGACCGTGAGATCGTGACCTGGCTGAAGTCAGACGCTTAACCGATGCGCCCCCCAGGCGCCCCCCAGGTGCACTTCTTAATCCCCATCAGCTCTTTCACCCATTCCCCCACCTTGCTGTGAAACCCCTCAGTTTGTTTCCTAGTTAAGAGTCTATTTGCTTGTCACTGTCTCCTCCCTTCCACGCCCCCCCCCCCGCTTTGTTTTGTTTTATTGCCATGTGTTAGTGAAATCATTGGGTATTTGTCTTTCTCTGACAGGCTTATTTCACCCAGCATAACATTCTCTCGCTCTATCCACCTCGTGGCAAATGACCATATTTCATGTTCTTACGGCTAAATAATATTACATTCCATATACTACATCTTAATTTATTCATCAGTTGATGGATGCTTGGGCAGTTTCCGTAATTTGGCTGTTGTAGAAAATGCTGCTGTAAACATCAGGGTGCATGTATCCCTTTGAAGAATTATTTTTTGTACTATTTGTGTAAATACCTCGTAGTGAAATTGCTGGATCGTAAGGTAGTTCTATTTCCAGTTTTTTTTTTTTTTTTTTTTTTTTTAAATCTCCATGATGTTTTCCAGAGTGGCTGCACCAGTTTGCATTCCTCCCCACAGTGCAAGAGGTTTCCTCTTTCCCCACATCCTTGGCAACACCTGCTGTTTCATCATTCATTGATTTTAGTCATGCAGACAGATGTGATGTGTTATCTCATTGTACTTTTGAATTGTATTTCCCTGAAGATCAGTATCGTTGAGGATCTTTTCATGTGTCTCTTGGCCACGTGTATGTCTTCCTTGGGAAAATGTCTATTCGTGTTTTCTACCCATTTTTAATCGGATTTCTAATTTTTTGTGTGCTCTATAACTTTATATATTTTGGACACTAACCCTTTATCAGATGTCGTTTGCAAATATCATTCTGTAGGTGTTTTAGTTTTGTTGATTATTTCCTTGGCGATGGAAGCTTTTTATTTTTACGATGTCCCATTATTTTTGCTTGTGTTTCCCTTATTTCAGGAGATATATCTACAAAGACGTTTGTACAGGCAATGTCAAATAAGATACTACCCTTGTTATCCTCTGGGATTTTTATGGTTTCAGGTTTTACACATAGGTCTTTATCCATGTTGGGTTTATTTTTGTGTATGTTGTAAGAAAGTGGTCCGTTGTTGTTTTGTTTTGTTTTGTTTTGCAGGTTGCTGTCCAGTGTTTCCAAAACCATATGTTGAGGAGACTTTAAGTTTATGTATTTATTTTGAGAGAGAGAGCATGCAGAAGAGGGTCAGAGAGAAATGGAGAGAGAGAATCCCATGCATGCTCTGCACTGCTCTGAGATCATGACCTGAGCTGAATTCACAATCACATGCTTTGGTGACTGAGCCGCCCATGTGTCCCAAGAGTATCTTTTTTTCCATTGGATATTCTTTCCTGCTTTGTTGAGAATTAATTGACCATATAGGTGTTAGTTCATTTCTGGGTTTCTATTCTATTGATCTATGCCTCTGTGTTGTTGTTGTTGTTGTTGTTGTTGTTGTTGTTGTTGTTGTTTTGCCAGTACCATACTCTTCTGATCAGTACAGCTTTGTAATATAACCTAACGTCTGGAATTGTGATGTCTCCAGCTTTGCTTTTCTTCTTCAAGTTAGTTTTGGCTGTTTGGGGACTTCTGTCATTCCATACAAGTTTTGAGATTATTTTTTCCAGTTCTGTGACAAATGTTTTTGTTAGTGTGATAGGGATTTCATTACATGTGTAGATTGTTTTGAGGAGTGTAGACATTTTAACAATATTTTGTTCTTGCCATCCATGAACATGAAATGTATTTCCATTTCTTTGTGTCCTCTTCTATTTTTTTCATCAGTGTTTCCTAGCCTTTAGAGTACAGTTCTTTCACCTCTTTGGTTAGGTATATTCCTGGTATCTTGTGGTATTTGTGAACCTGTCAATGGGATTGATTCCTTACTTTCTCTCTGTGTTAATTCATGATTCGTGTATAGAAATGCAATACATTTATGTGCATTGATTTCTGTATATGGTGACTTGTCGAATTCATATATCAATTCTAGCAATTTTTAAGGGAGTCTTTCATGTTTTTTATAGAGCACATCATGTCAGTTCCGAATAGCGAAAGTGCTACTTCTTCCTTGCTGATTTGGATGCCTCTTATTTCTTTTTGATGTCTGATTGCTGTGGCTAGGATTTCCCATACTATGTGAATAACAGTGGTGAGAGGGGTCATCCCTGTCTTGTCCCTGACCTTGGAGGAAAAACTTTCAATTTTTTCCCCATTGAGGATGACATTAGCTGTGGGTTTTTCCTAGATGACGTTTATTATGTGCAGGTAGGTTGAGTCTCAATGTACTTTGCTGAGGGTTTTTTTTTTTTTTTTTATCATGAATGGATGTGACATTTTGTCAAATGGTTTTCCTGCATCTGTTGAAAGCATCATATTATTCTTATCCTTTCTTCTATTACTGTGGTACATCATGTTGATTGATCTGTGAATGTGGAACCACCCTTGCAGCCCAGGGATATATCCCACTTGATTATGGTAAATGATTCTATTAATGTATTGTTGACTTTAATTTGAAGGTATTTTAATGAGAATTTTGGCGTACATAGTCATCAGGCTATTGGCCTGCAGTTTTATTTAAAAAATTTTAAACATTTTTTTAAATGTTTATTTCTTTACTTAGAGTACATAAAAGTGAGGTAGGGGCAGAGAGACAGGGAGAGAGAGAATCCTGGCCATGCCCCACACTGTCATGGCAGGATCCAACGTGGGACTCGAACCCACGCACTGCAAGATAATGTCCTAATCCGAAATTAAGAGTTGGACAGTAAACCGACTGAGCCACACAGGCGCCCCTGCAGTTTTCGGTTTTAGTGGAGGCTTTATCTGGTTTTGGTGTCAGGGTAATGATGGCCTCATAAGATGAATTTGTAAGTTTTCCTTCTTTTTTATTTTTTGTAATTCGAGGAGAATACGTATTACCTCTTCCTTAAATGTATAGTAGAATTCATCAATGAAGCCATCTGGCCCTTGTGTTGGGGGGAGATTTTTTAAATTACTGATATGATTTCTTTCTGTTTTAAGATTTTAGATATCTTCCTGTTTCAGTTTTGGTAGTTTGTGTGTTTCTAGGAATTTTTCCACTTTTCTCAGCGTGTCCAATTTGTTGCATATAGTTTTTCATAATATTATCTTCTAATTGTATTTTTGTGGTGTTGACTGTTATTTCTCCTTTCTTATTTGTGATTTTATTTATTTGAGTCCTTTCTCTCTTCTTTGTGAAAAGTCTGCCTAGGAGGTTTTCAAGTTGATTACTGCTTTCAAAGAACCAGCCCCTGGTTTCATTGATTTGGTCTAGTGTCTTTTTGGTTTCTATATTCCTTATTTCTGCCTTAATCTCTATTATTTCCTTCCTTCTGCTGTTCTTTTTCTCATTCCTTTAGTTTTAAGTTAGGATTGTTTGAGATTTTTCTTGCTCTTTAAGGTAGGCTTGTATTGCTATATACTTCCATCATAGACTGCTTTTGCTGCATTCCAAAGTGTTTTACCAGTGTATTTTCATTTTCATTTGTTTCAGTGTATTTTCTCATTGATTTCCTGTTTGACCCATTCATTTAGTAGCATGTTATTTAACCTCCCTTTATTCGTGGACTTCCCCCGCCCCCCCCCCGCCCCTTTTTTGTGGTTGACTTCAAGTTTCCTAGCTTTGTGGTCAGAAAAGATGCTTGGTCTGATCTCTGTCTTTGGGTACCTCTTGAGGCCTGATTTGTGACCTAGAATGTGATCAATTCTGGAGAATGCCCCATGTGCGCTTGAAAAGAATGTGTACTCTGACATTTTAGTATGGAGTGTTCTGAATATATCTGTTAAACCCATCTGGTCCAGTGTGTCATTCAAAGCCACTGTTTCCTTGTTGATTTTCTGTTTATAGGTTCTGTCCATTGATGTGAGTGATGTGTTAAAGTCCTCTACTATCGTTATATTATTATAAATGAGTTCCTTTGTGGTTGTTGCTAAATGTTTTATGTGCTTGGTGATTGTATGTTGGGTGCATCAAAATTTACAATCATTGGATATTCTTGTTTGGCTGTCCCCTTTAGTATGAGATCATGTCTGTCTTCATCTCTTGTTATAGCTTTATTTATTTATTTATTTATTTATTTATTTATTTATTTTAATTTAAGTCTTAGCTGACATACAGTGCATTCTCAGATGCGGGAGTAGAATTCGATGATTCATCCCTTACATACAACACCCAGTGCTCATCACAAGTGCTCTTCTTAATACTCGTCCTCCATCTAGCCCAGTGCTGACCCATCTCCCTCCATCAACCTTCAGGTTTTTTTTCTCTAACATTAAGAGACTCATGTGGTTTGTTACCACTCTTCTCTTTTCCTGCCCCCTTCCCTAGTTTTCATGTGTTTTGTTTCTTAAATTCCACATGAGTGAAATCATATATTTGTCTTTCTCTGATTGACATACATCATTTAGAATAATACATTCTAACTCCATCCACATCGTTGCAAATGGCAAGATTTCATTCTTGAAGCTGAGTTATATTTCATTGTATATACGTATGTATGTATATATGAACATACACATATGTACATATGCGTATACATGCGTATACACACACACACACACACACACACACACACACACACACACACACCACAACTTCTTTATACCTTCATCAGTTGATGGATACTTGGGCTTTCTCCATAGTTTGGCTACTGTTGATAATGCTGCTATAAATATTGGGTGCATGCGATGTCACTATTAGGTATTTACCCAAAGGGTACCAAAATAGAGTCTCGGTTTTAAAGTTTATTTTGCCTGATATAAGTATTGCTACTGGCTTTCTTTTGACATTATTAGCATGATAAATGCTTCTTCATTCCCTCACTTTAAATCTGCAGGTGACTTAAGTCCAAATAAGGCTTTGTAGGCAGCGTCTAGATAGGTCTTGATTTTGTTTGTTTGTTTGTTTGTTTTCTCCATTCTGACGCCCTATCCAATGTCTTTTGATTGGAGCATTTAGTCCATTTACATTCAGAGTGATTATTGATAGGTATATATTTAGTCCCATTCTACTAGTTGTTTTGTCATTGTTTCTTGATGTTTTCTCTGATCCTTTCTTGTCTGTAATACTTTTAGTCTTTCATTTCCACTCAAAGAGCCCAATTTAAATATTCTTTTCTTTTGACTGGTAGTACATTTCTGTACTTATTTTTAATATTTTTTCTTTTTTAAATTTAAGCCCAAGTTAGTTACCTTATAGTGGAATACAGTTTCAGCAGTAGAATTTAGTGATCCATCAAGTACAAAATATACCCAATACTCATCCCAAGTGCCCCCCCTCATGCCATCACCCATTTAGCCCATACCCCTATTCAGTAACCCTCCAGGAACCCTGAGCTTCTTCCCTCTATTTAACAGTCTCTTATCATTTGACTCCCTTTCTGTTTGTATCTTATTTTTGCTTTCCTTTCACTATGTTCATCAGTTTTATTAAATTCCACAGATGAGAGAAATCATAGGATGTGTGTCTTTCTCTGACATATTTTGCTTAGCATAATAAAGTCCAGTTCCATCCACGTTGTTGCAAATAGCAAGATTTCATTCTTTTTGATCGCCGAGTAATAGTCCATTGTATGAATATACCACATCTTCTTTATCCATTCATCTGTCAATGGTCATTTGGGCTCTTTGCATAATTTAGCTATTGTTGATAATGCTGCTTTAAACATTGGAGTACATGTGCCACTTCGAGTCAGCGTTAGTGTATCCTTTGGATAAATACCTAGTAGTGCAATTGCTGGGTCCTAGTGTAGTTCTATTTTTAGTTTTTGTGACGAATCTCCATACTATTTTCCAGAGTGGCTACGCCACTTTGCATTCCCACCAGCATTGGAAAAAGGTTCCCTTTCCCTGCATCCTTGCCAAAATCTGTCGTTTCCTGAGATGTTAATTTTAGCCATTCTGAAAGGTGGGAGGGGATATCTCATTGTGGTTTCGATTTGTATTTCAGTGAAGATGAGTCAGATTGAGCATCTTTTCATGTGTGACCAATCTGGATGTCATCTTTGTTAAAGTGTCTCTTCATGTCTTTTGCCCATTTCCTCACTGGATTATTTGGTTTTTGGGTGTTGAG